>NC_057803.1:11407417-11432258 GCF_018294505.1 Triticum aestivum
ATGCATAGATACACCATCTATAGGTCTCTCTCGCACACTATGTATGATACTCTAGCTAGTCCAAGCTAGATATCTTGGGTGCACTCATTGTACGCACACAGATTCCTTGGCTCTTTGCCTGTAACTCTCTCACGCACCACTATGTTGTCTCGGAGCTCTTCCCCCCTCTCTCAAACTCTCCATCCACCCGGGTCACACATACACATGCATATCTCACTCGCACTCGATAGGCCCATCTAAAACTCTATCTCTCCCCCTCGTTCTCTCTCCATCTCACACGCGCACACACACAATCTCATGCCCAGCTAGCCAAGTATGATGGTCTCTCACTCAATTGTAGGCACACGCAGTCCCCCCCCTATATGTATATGACTAGCTAATCTTAGTATCCATCACAAACATGTGCATGGTCTATCTCGATTTCTCTCGGGGCTTCTTTCTATCACGCACGCACTCCCTCGATCTCCCACCCATATAGTCCCCTCATGATCTCGACGACATCTCTCTATCAAAAACACACCCTCTCTCCCTCCCCATGCGTCCATGCCATCCATGTGTCCCTCTCGACCTTTGTTCCTTGTTGGCCACACCTCTATTGGACATGTGCTATAGGGGTGTCTCTCTCCGTTGCAAACAATCACACACTAGCTATCTTCGTGTATCTCCTCGCCTCGCTTTTCCATCTTGGAGATGCATGCGTGATATGTTCGCATAAGAAACGAAAAAACACACTCTCTCTCTAATTTATCGTTTGTTGTCACTTTCTCTTTCACACACATACTCTTTTTTCACACTTACTCATTCTCCTTCACACACACTTGATCTGTCTCGACTGAGGCACTCTCCTCAGTCCATAGCATATAGATTTATTGAAAAGTCAAACATCACAAAGTGTGACCATGTACGTGGAGAAAAAGAATTACATCTAGTACGGCAAACATATACCATTAGATTCACCATGAGATGTAGTTTTGTATGATGTATCTTTGGCATTGTAGATATAAATAACATTTGCGTAAACCTGATCAAAGTTTCCAAAGTTTGACTTCTAAAAAATTTACATGCACTGCATTATCGAGCGGATGGAATATCTCTTTCCCCCTCTCAGCTATCTGACGCACCACTCAGCCTTATCGGGGCTCCTCAATCTCTCTCAAACTTTATTGGTCAGTTTGGTTCGTGACTTGACCCTCATGCCTTGATGGCCGGTACTACCTGGTGTGGACGTGAGATGTAAAATATTTCTGCCTGGCCAGGCTTGTGTGGTGCTGAAGCGTTTGGTTCATGCCTGGGCCAGGCAAAGCATCAATGTCCCATAAATCAATCCATGCATCAATTATTTAATGCTAATATCCATCCATGTTGCTGTTCGCCTCGTGGCCACATGACCAGGCACAACCAGGCGTTTGAAATCGGTCGCCTGGGCCAGGCTACTTGTAGTGTCTGGAGTTCAGCCAGGCTAATTAAAGTGCAAGGGAACCCAGGCCAGGCGGGCTTTCTTTTTCACAGGGTAGCAACCAAACAAGCGTGCATGAAATCCAGCCACAACCCCAGGCCAGGCAAAAGATGCTCAGGACGCAAGCCGAACTGGCCTTATATCT
The DNA here is from genome assembly GCF_018294505.1 of Triticum aestivum. Taxonomy (NCBI): domain Eukaryota; kingdom Viridiplantae; phylum Streptophyta; class Magnoliopsida; order Poales; family Poaceae; genus Triticum; species Triticum aestivum. The sequence continues at coordinate 11,409,019 of NC_057803.1, forward strand.
CCCTCGTTCACACATACACATGTCTCGTTCGCGCTATACATATAGACCCATCCAACACTCTCCGCCCTTGTTCTCTCTCCATGTGACACGCACCCCCCTAAGTACCATAATCCCTCAATCCATCATAGGAGCAAGCACTCCCCCCCTCCTAAGTATGATTATCTCTTACTAGCCAACATGAACACACATATTGTCTCCTTCCATCCATATGTCTATCTCGATATCTCTCGGGGCATCTTCTATCGCACACACACCTTGTCACTCGATCTCCCACCCATGTAGTCCCATCACGATCTCCAGGGATCTCTCTATGACAAACATACACTCTCTCCTCCCCATGTCCGCATTTTCTCCGTACGTCTCTCTCGACCTCTCTCCCTTGTTTGTCAGACCCCTCTTGGCCACATGCTAGGGGTCTTGCTCTCTCGGTTCCAAACAACCACACATTATCTCCTCACCTTGCCTCCGTTGTCGAAGATGCATGTGTGATCTGTTTGCATAAGACACGCACGCTTTTTCTCTACTTTTATCGTGTGTTGTCCATGTCCCTTTCACACACGCACACACACTTTTTTCACTCACTCTCTCTCTCTCTTGTTAGGGACTCTGTCACGTCCATAAGCATATGGATGTTTTGAAAAGTCAAACCTCAGAAATGTTTGACTAGGTATATGTGGAGAAAAACATTTACATCTGGAATGATCATTAGATTCATCACAACATGTACTTACTTCATACTATCATTTATCTTTGGTATTGTAGATATAAGTAATTTCTTTATAAACTTGGTCAAAGTTTCAAAAGTATGATTTAAAAAAATGTTGGAACTACATTATCGAACGGAGGGAGTAGCTCTTTCTCTCTCTCTCTGCTATCTCTCACGGGCCTCCCCTCTCACTCGAACTCTCTATACCGACGGATTATACGCTCAATGTGTCAGCGTATAGCTCTGTATATTGTTTAGTTGACCGGTCAACCAATCCACATGCTGCCTTGTCAGCTCGTGTTCTGTATCTTCGTGTGCTGGCCCATGTGGCAGTGGGTGAAAATAAGTAAACTAGAGGCCCATATGACACACGGTGAAGTAAACAAAGTTGAAACCACTCGGGGTAGCACCCCGCACGCTAGTAAATTGAGGGCGCATTGAGGACAAACTTCTTGCACGCGAAGGACGCACACGCGCACAATGCACCACTGCGCGGCGGCATGCACAGAAGGACGCACTCGCGCACACCCAGCACACAACACACACCAGCACACATGTACACCGGTGTCGCCGCCGGTTGAGATGGACGGCGAGGCAGCTAACAAGCGGAGGCGTCTCGAGCCAAAACCGCATCTGGCGAGCCTGGACTTCATCAGCAGCCTCCCCGACGACATGCTGCTCGTCATCATCGGCCTCCTCCCCACCAAATCTGCCGTGCGGACGGCCCTGCTCTGCCGACAGTGGCGCCCCCTCTGGCGCTGCGTCCCCCTCAACCTCACCGTCGACAGCTGCCTCTACGACGGGGATTGCAAACGCATGGCCGCAGTCTCCAAGATCCTTTCATCGCACCCTGGGCTAGCCAAACGCCTTGACATCCGCATGTTCAGTACCAACTGCAAGGTCCAACCCAAGTTCGACGAGTGGTTCTTATCCCCTGCCCTAGATCAGCTCGAGGAGCTCAGCTTTGAAGCTGGATGATGTCGCTCTCTGCCGCCGTCCGTGCTCCGCCTCACGCCAACACTGCACCGCGCCAGCTTCAGCTCCTGCTATCTTCCCCAGATTAATGTCGCGCCCGCTCTTCTTCTCCCTCAACTCAAGCAGCTCGACCTCTTCGACGTTGTCATCTCGAAGAAGGCTATGGAGCACCTGCTCCGTAGCTATACTGCGCTTGAGTACCTTCGTCTTGAGCAGATCCACGGGTTCATTAGCCTCCACATCGCCTCGACGAATCTCCGATGGATTTATGTGTCTTGCTAGCCCCGCAACAAGACATCAATTGGAAAGAGATCACTCCAGCTGTTCCACATTATGGTCATTGAGAATGCGCCTTTCCTTGAGAGATTGCTTGTATCGGATCTAGAAGGTCCAACAAAAATCAGGGTCATTGACGCGCCGAAATTGATAGCGTTGGTGTACTCGTCTGCCAAATTCTCCGAACTCCTTATTGGATCCGTAATCATTCAGGTACAACACTCATCTTCTTCTCCGTCTTCTTGAAATGCACATTTTTAAATTTCTTCTTGATGTATTTACAACCGTCTTCCAGAAAATGATTCCCACAAGCTTGACCCAGTCCATGCTCACAGTGAAGATCTTAGCACTAAAATCTATCGGCCCCAATCTGGATCAGTTGTTGGATTCCTTACATGCTTTCCGTGCACGGAGAAGCTACTCATCGAGGTGAAACTTCTTTCCTATAAGTAAACGGTAATCACAACGTAGCTTTCGTAATTTTCCCAAATTACGATGACAAGTGTAGTGTTCAAAACTGCATCTACGCACTGCACCGAAAGAAATGTTTTTAGTATTTTTTCTCACGTGATCACCTACATCGTTTTTATGCTGTACTACTATAGTAGCCTAGGCTAGTCATAGTGGAAAGTAACTTGGACTACTCCAGTAACTCTATGGTTACCCTAAGAGCAAGTACTACCTTCGTCCTGGTTTACTCTTCCAATTTTGTAGTATCAAAATTTGACCATAGATTTAACTGACAAAATGTTAATGCATGTCACTAAGAACTATATCGTTGGATTCGTATTTGAGCATAATTTCAAATGGTGTAATTTTCAGTGACATGCATTGGCAGTTTCTTAGGTAAATCTATGGTCAAAATTTTATACTAAATACGAGGTAGTATTACAAAAGTGCGCTATGTAGGCCAAAACATGTGCCAAATTCACTTGTGATGCATTTGGCATCGTTGCCCCTCCATTGCTCACCTGGTGTCCCAATCTGGATCACCTACTTTGCTCCGGTGCCAAATTAACTCACACAATGAAAAAACACTACGCGGGAGAGAGAGAGGACTGAGGCAATAAAAACACTTGTTTGGGAGAGTGAGAGGCTGGTGTAGTTGGTTTGATTGATTTTTTATACATGTGGGTTTGTGCGCACAGCGGTGCCAACTCTCTCACATCGCGAGAGCGGTGCCAAAATCTTTTGATTTGACATCGATGCGTGTTATGTGGCATACTTTTGCGAAATATGGCATCGGCCACATAGTGGAAGGCAACAAATGCCCAAGCTCTTCACGTGCTCCTAGTTAAATGAGAGGAAACAGAAAGAGAGAGAGAGAGAGAGAGAGAGAGAGAGAGAGAGAGAGAGAGAGTGGAAAAATATCACTAGCCAGCCAAACCTATCGTATGAGCGAATGATATTGGTACCTCTTGATGACACGACAATCTTATGCTGCCAACTGCTCTAATATGTTCTCTTCTTTTGCAGATAAAAAAAGACCCGAAAGTGAAAAATGTGCTGCACTATAACAATCTCATCGAATGCCTTGATCTCCATCTTACAGAAATTGATTTGATTGACTACCGAGGCAGCACATCTGAGATTAAATTGGCCAGGTTCTTTGTTCTAGAGGCAAGTGTGCTCAAGGTAATGAGGTTTGGCGTTCTCTGGCGCAACAATGAATGGTGTGATCACCGCAAGCGTCTAATCCTAAATGACAAACTCTCCGCAGAAGCTGAATTTGTTTTTGAAACATCAAGTGGCCAGAGGCTCAAAAAATTATTTGCCCATTAGTGACTTGTCAGGGAGGTGGATTTTAGTTTGTACGATAATGCTGCATCCACCTAAAGTAACGAAAGTTCGTACGTAAACTTCCTAGTAATTCCCTCCTCGTAGGTGCAGCATTACTCCTAACATTTGTAATATCAGTTTGAAACTTGTAATATTGTCGTGTCCTATTCCTGCGTTTTCAAAATCCTGCGAATCAAACAGGTCCTGAGTTGGTGATGATGTTGTGCCTCCCATCTTTCACCAATAGCCGTCGGATCTAGATCTGACGCATACAAACCAAGCTTCTCCATTTTTGCAAAAAGATTCCCGCACTTGTTCCTTATTTACAAACAACTCCTTGTCTCTCACAATCAGCCTCATCTCCTCCCCACCACATCTAGGAGTAGAAGGCCGTGGAAAAATCTGGCGCGATGGCCGCTGCCGGAGCCGTCCACCCCCAATCTTAGTGTTTCGTGCAATGCACAGGCATCTACGCACGGGAAATTATGTCGAACAGGGCTAGTTGTAAGCAGGCTAGCTCTACAGCCATGATGATAGTAACTGCAGACTGTGAGGCTGACTATGGTATGCCGAACACGACGCCTATACTCAGGTGTCATCTCCGGTGCAGGGTCTTGTCACTTCACTGTGAGGAGCAGCACGTAATAATTTGACCAACGGGTAGTACAGTGCTAGTACTCCTACTACTACATTGGTAGTACTACTACTAGTACTAGTAGCACCACCGTCTGGATTTAGGAGTACTACCACGTCCATCTAGATTTTAGTATTTGACTAGCAATATCTAGTAATGCATGTCACCAAAAATGTACTACTCCCTCTGTAAATAAATACATGGTGTTTTATTATTATCGGCGAGAGAACTTAATGTTTTTTGCTACTCCTAACTAGAGTACTAATAGGATTACATGCAATGAACTAAACACTGCATGATATGTTTGGTAGTCTCAAGTCATTGAAAGCGTGCACGGCCCACATCTCTCATTGGTTGATATGTCACGAAATAAGAAACAAGGAGGGAGTTAATGCACCGTGCCTAAGTATTTTGGGATTATTTGGCTTTCGTAAGGTGACTTACACAACATTTTTGTTTACATGCATTAACATTTTATTAGTTAAATCAAAGGACAAAACTTGGTGCAAAATGCAAAGGGGACCAATAAACTAGTAAACATCAAACTTCTCTCGTTTGGCCCCAACTAGAGGTCCGGTGAGATGACTATACTGCACCGGCACGGGGGGGGGGACACAGCTTCATTGACTTACGACAACTGCCTTTGGGTGAATGACACGTGGCCCCAGGGGGTCGCGGGCCCACCTATCATACAGCCAAAGGCAGGTGCAGTAGAGGGTCAAGTAGTAGTACGAAATCCTACGCACCTAAACACGCTAACCAAGGGCTGAGTGATCACTCGAATCGCAAGATCAGTTGACTAGAAGCTACGCTAGACCCATGGAGGCGATGAGCGCGAGCATCAGCCGGCTGTGCCAGATGGTCCACGACGCCAGCCTGCGGCCCGGCACCGAGGAATGTCTCCAGGTAGTATTGCTTGAGGCCGCCAGGGCGAGGGGCCGCTTGGACGACAGCTTCGTCTCCTTGTTCGACGAGGTCCTCGTTGGTTTCCTCGATAAGTTCATCGTTGTCAAGAAGCTTGCGGACGACTTTGATGTAAGCCTCCAGCCGATGCGCCCAGGCTCTACGATGCCCGCCACCCTCAACGGCCACTATGGTAACAACCTCTTCGACGCACTGGTGGCCCTGCGACTGCCCGCCGTCGTGCCGGAGAATGTCCACCTCGAGGTCGCGCTCGCCGCGCAGTGCCTGGCGCAGCAAGACACCATCGACATAATCACCCACGTCTACGCGCAAATCGTCCACAAGGACTATTACATGCAAGAGGAGGACGATATGACACTGGCCTTCTTGGAGCACAGGGCAACCTTGGACGACACTGTTCAAAAGCACGTTGAGCTCGCTGCCAACGCCGCTGCTCCTCACACGTTGGTTGGTGACCCGGCGCACTAGGGCGTGAGGATGTCATTGGACGTTGATGGATCCGTATGTATTTTTATCTTTCCGTCAAATCCATGTAGTAGTATATGATACTACAATAATTATCTTACCTTTCGCATAACCTTCATAATTTTCGTACGTACTCCATGCATGAACGGCACCAGAACCAAACTTCTCATTACTCGAGGCAAAATCGTTATTTTCTATCTATCGGTCGCGCCATGGAGCAGAACCAAATTTTACAAGTTACGAGTTCAAAGGAAAAGCCTGTCGTGTTCGTGTCGCACCCCCACACGGTTGGTCCGGCACGCCGCTCAAGCGGGAATGCGTGCGGTGTTGCATTTTCACTTACAAGTAGGACCGCAGTTGAGCAAACCCACTATCGGCAAACCCCCACCCCGCCCACCGCGCGATGGCTGAGAAAATAGGAGGGAGAAGAGATGGTTGTAGCATGGACTCCAAGAAAATTGGTGTCGGATGGGACTCCTGTGGGTGGCGTGTGCCGTACTGCTAGACGTGAATGCTAGTTATGGCCCATGCCACCCCACTATATCGAGCCTATATCGAGGTACGTAAAACAAATTTCCTGCAGTCTGTGCTCAGCCCTCCTCTATCTCTCTTCTCAGCCGGCCAGCGGACGCGCGGAGCCCATCGTCTGTTTGCTCACATGCGGCGCCACATGTCAGTGAAAACGCAAGAGGACCCACTGAACCTGCACATCTTTCACCTCGACGTGCTGGTGATGAAAAACAAATCCAATAAAGATCTTCGGTGGCCGCTTTTGGAGTTACTCAAGAGTAGTAAGATTCTATTTACAGTTTAACCCAGGATGCACATCTCGTGGCTTCAACTACCACTCTATTTTCTTTCATGACACGACCTTGATGCTGGATGTCCCACTTGTCGGCAAAAGGAGGAAGAACCCGAACAAATCTTCGGTTCTGCTCTCGGATTAGACTAGTTGTGCTAACTTAAAAAATTTATTGTGTACTCCCTCCGTTCCAAAATACTTGACTTCCATTTGTCCAAAAATGGATGTACCTATATACTAAGACATGTCTAGATACATATATATTTTGACAAATAGAATGCATGTATTGTGCAACAGAGGGAGTAGAATGGATGCAAGTTTTTGTATTGGGAAGAAGAGTACATCCATATATTGATAGAGCGCAATTTAGTAGATGTTCTATCACTTTTAGCTAGCACAGACGCAAGATCGAGCCTCTGCAGATCAACAATGAATGCATCGAGAAGGCACTAATCCAACTTACAGGAGTAGTAAAATGTATTCTTGTGGTTCTTGTTTTCTTTGGTCTTGCTTTTCTAGTCAAAATTATCATTGGAGTTCGTGCAAAACGGAGGTGCGTTTGGGGTCGTGCGTTGGAGTTGGCCTTACAAGTAGGACCGCAGTTAAGGAAACCGACTATCGGCAAACCCCCACTCGCCCACCGCGCGATGGCTGAAGTTAGAGAAATGACGAGGTTGAAGAGATTGCTCTAGCACAGACTCCAAGAAATAATATGGTGTCAGATGGATGTCGTGGTGGTGGCGTGCGCCATACTCCTGGACGTGAATGCTTGTTCTGGCCCATCCCACCCTACTACTCCGACTACTTACTCCTACTACCTCATTTCCGGTTTATAGGGCTTATCTCAAAATTTTAGTTTTTCCATTTTATAAGGCTCAATTTGGTTGTTCCCCATCACATGTTCAGACTTCAAGGGGCATTAAATCATTGCATGCAAGTATTAAGAGAAAACTGAACAATGCATGCACTTTATGCATGCATGCATTGCAATTAATGCATTCGTAAACATAATTTTTTGAGGAAAACAAGAGCATTAATTGGGTGCTTTTGCAAACTACAAAAAATATTCCACCACTCATTATCTACCTTGGTTGGTGAGATTTTTGAATTGAGCCTTATAAACTGGAAAGGAGGGAGTATATAGTATACTAGTATCGAGGATTCGAGGTGCTGGTTACGTACAACAAAAGAATTAACATATGGCTACAGTAAAAACACCCGCCCGACGGCGAAGCATGTGAAGCTAGTACAAATAGTGTACTACTATTGTTGATTGGCCTCATCCGATAACCTGTTGCAATGCACGTACAATTATGTATTCGGAAAATATTTTTTTGCCTCGTCGCACCACTCACTCAGAGAAGCGACTCGAAAGCCATGAAATACTAAAGTTTTCACCACACAACAAATAACAAGCCATGAATGAACTTCAACTCAACCATTCCGCGGTGTTCGAAACGCTTGCTTTGAACCACAAGTGATTCTCTGGGACGGGCCATCTGTTGTCGATCTGGAGACCAACGCAGGACTGATCATCCAGGCTGAAGCGGCCTACTATATCAGTACCAGGGTAGGGAACCACCCAAATGTCCAAGGTATAGACACAGTTGCTTCTCATAAATGTGTCAACATCAGTTGGATCGCCTTTCACCATCATCGGATAGTTTTGTCCAAGGAAGAGCGAGTTTTCTCCAAGACTATCAATTCTGTGCCAGGGAGAAGGAGTTGGCGCTAGCACACTAGTATCCATCCCGAATACCATGCAACGGGTGTTGGAATAGGTCCGGAGAGTGCAACCATGGGAGACACCTGCTTCCTTAGCAGTAACATCATCAGTGGGTTGTATACACACAAGAAGAGGTGATCCATCAGAATTAGTTGCCAGGCGCCACAGAGTATATGGGCGCTGCTCGTGATCATCACCATCGGCATCTCCCCCTTGGTTATAAAATTTTTCAAGTATAGGTGGTGGGATGTTCACAGGACCTTGGAAACACAAGAAGAAGGTTAATTAGTAAAGGGAAACTTGCTAACCCGCATGCATGTGGATAAAACAACTATAATTACGGTGGAAGACAAACGTACCGAAACTACTAGGATGCCATGCAAAAACAGTGCCACGAGTGGTGGCAGCAAACACAAGGCCCTCGTATTGAATTGCATCACAGTACTCATCCGTGTACAGAAACTGATTTTTGAGAAATATCCATCGAGTCGAACCACGAAGGACGGCAACAAGCTTGTCGAAGATAGCAACAACTTGATAGTTGTTGTAATTCCAAGAGCGGTTGGGAACTCGACAAATTGCTATCTTCCGTAGAAGACAGTCACCATGATCATATTTGAACGTGCGTACATTACCGGTGCGCTCAACCTCTGGGCAGTGTGCTGAGATTTTTGGAAGTGGAACCCGGTGACGAGTGTACACATTCACAAGTTCCCAATCGCAGTTGGACCCAATGTAAACAACCCAATCTCCATTTGCGCCACCCCAAGCCTTGCCCTCAAGCAATGGCATCTTAACTTCATACGTATCATTATCAAGCGGCATCAACTTGCACAGGGCGAGGCCTCCATCGTGCCGGCGCCAGTCATCAGGGTCATGGCGAAGAAGATAGGGGAGATCAAACCGTTCCTTGACTCTTGGGTTCCTTGCAATGATGTTATTAGTTGAGTCGAGAATGGACTTGAACGAACTTGCCATGCTAGCCGAGGTGATGACGTCGCACCGATCAATGAGTTCCTCCACCACGTCATCTTTCAGATCGGGGCTAGAATAACGGGGTCGTTTCCGGCCTGTTCCCTCCATGGAGAAGACGATCGAATAATGGCATAAGAAAGGGTGAAGGGCTGAAGGAAAATGGAGAAGGGAGAGGAAGAGCATGCGACAGCAGTTCCAAGTCAAGAGGGAAAGGCGAAGAGTCGATGGACGGTTGCGAGTTTGTCATGGTTCACGAAGAGGCGCCCCAGCCTACACGTCCGATCGGAAATACTCCCACTACTCGCCGTCGTCTCACTGATATGTTGGAACGGGACCACTGAAAGCACAAGTGCTCCCTAGGTGGTTTTGATAATTGATGACAACATATCTCTTGTTGGACTAACATTTCTATCTAGCATGTTTCAGATAAGTTCAACAATGGAGTGGCATGGACTAAAGGTTGTGGGAACTCCTTCAAGATACTAAGGACAAAGGATTGGCTAAAGCTTCAAGCTCAAGACTCTTCATTTTACATTTTAGTAATCCAAGATCACATTGAGTCCATAGGAAAAGCCAATACTATCAAGGAGGGATGAGGTGTTGCTTAATGAGCCTATTGCTTCATGTGCTTAATGATATGCTCCAAAATCCTCAGCTACTTTCCCACTTCCACATATGACCTAAACCCAAAGCCAAACTCGGACCTACCGATTATTCCTATCCAGCGCCACCGAGTTTCACCTGTCATAGCCACTGCCAGAAACCCTAATCAGTTCGGTCTCACCGATGGGATCTCGGTCTCACCGAGATGGGCTTGCAAACTCTCTGTTACCTATTGCAATATTTTCGGTCCCACCGAGATATGCAATCGACCCCACCGAGTTTGCTTGGCCAACTCTATGTTTCACTTATTACCCAAATCGGTCCCACCGAGTTTGAGTAATCGGTCAAACCGAGTTTTGGATTTAGCCTAACCCTAGCACATCGGTCCCACCGAGTTGATCCAGTCGGTCCCACCGAAAATCTCTAACGATCACTAGGTTTACCTTTTCGGTCCGACCGACTTTGTTGATTCGGTCCCACCGAGATTGGAAAACTGTGTGTAACGGTTGGATTTTGTGTGGAGGCTATATATACCCCTCCACCTCCTCTTCATTCGTGGAGAGGGCCATCAGACTAAGCCTACACTTCCAGCATCCTATTTCTGAGAGAGAACTACCTACTCATGTGTTGAGGCCAAGATATTCCATTCCTACCATATGAATCTTGATCTCTAGCTTTCCCCAAGTTGCTTTCCACTCAAACCTTCCTTCCACCAGATCCAAATCCTATGAGAGAGAGTTGAGTGTTGGGGAGACTATCATTTGAAGCACAAGAGCAAGGAGTTCATTACCTACACACCATTTGTTACTTCTTGGAGAGTGGTGTCTCCTAGATTGGCTAGGTGTCACTTGGGAGCCTCCGACAAGATTGTGGAGTTGAACCAAGGAGTTTGTAAGGGCAAGGAGATCGCCTACTTCATGAAGATCTACCGCTAGTGAGGCAAGTGCTTCGTGGGCGATGGCCATGGTGGGATAGACAAGGTTGCTTCTTCGTGGACCCTTCGTGGGTGGTTGCTTCTTCGTGGACCCTTCGTGGGTGGAGCCCTCCATGGACTCGCGCAACCATTACCCTTCGTGGGTGGAGCCCTCCGTGGACTCGCGCAACCGTTACCCTTCGTGGGTTGAAGTCTCCATCAACGTGGATGTAGGATAGCACCACCTATCCGAACCACGGGAAAACCTTCCGTGTCTCCAATTGCGTTTGAATTCTCCAAACCCTTCCCTTTACATTCTTGCAAGTTGCATGCTTTATTTTCCGCTGCCTATACACTCTTTGCATGCTTGCTTGATATGTATTGTGAATGTTGAAATTATGCCTAAACTCCACTTAAACCGAAAAAGCTTAAAAATTGCAACTTTAGCATTAAGTGTCTAATTACCCCCCCCCTTAGACACATCTACTTCAAGATCCTACAAGTGGTATCAGAGCTTTGGTCTCCATTGCCTTGGTTTAATCACCATTGGAGGAAGATGGATGTGTCTACCTTAGGGAGTCTTAGACATAGAGTGCCTATTCTTGATGGAGAGTATTTTCATGAGTGGAAAAATGAGATGCTTGTAATTTTCAATCAATATCATTTGAACAAGTATATTGCTAGCCGTTGCGCACCTCATATTGATCCTTTGCATCCTACCCTAGATGAAGATATTGACATGATTCGCAATCTTAGAACTATTGAGCTCATCGTTAGAAGATTGCCCAAAAATTTGATTGCTAGTTTGCCTACTCTTAATTGTGCCCATACTATATGGAAATTTCTTGAGGAACGATTTCCCAATCATTCCTTGAAAACTTTGGATGAAATTCTCCATAAATCTATTGCCCTAAGTAAGATGAACTCTAGTGATCCTAGTTTTGTTAATTGTCTATTTGAACTTACCAATCTTAAGCATGCTAAAGGAGATGTTGGAATCATTAGTGATGTCATATTCGAAGCTATAAGAATTCATAAAGGTGACCACTTTGATGATCATTTATCTAATGAATTACCCTCTCTAGGAAATGATGAGTCACAAGATCATGGTGAACATGGATACTATGATGATGATGATGATAGTGACCTCGATCTTGATGATGCAATAAGACATTTTGGTCTTATGGCAAATCTTCGGGGATATAAGTCAGGAGGAAAGGAATGGGTTCTTGATAGTGGATGTACTGATCATATGACCGGAGATGAAGAGATGTTCCGTGAGCTTGCTGAAAATGACGGCCCTCGAAAATATGTCACCTTTGGTGATAATTCAAAGGGTAAAGTGGTTGGCCTTGGTAAGGTGGCCATCTCACATGATAGTTCCATTCAAAATGTCATGATCATTGAATCTCTTGGCTACAACTTACTTTCAGTATCTAGACTTGCTGATTTCGGTTTGAATGTCCTATTTACTGAGGTAGAGTGCCAAGTATTTCGTCGAGACAATCATAAAATGGTCTTTACCGGTATGCGTAGAGGTGATCTTTACATTGTCGATTTCTCTAAAAAGGCACAACCTAAAACTTGCTTTATTGCTAAATCCTCAAAAGGTTGGTTATGGCATAGACGACTAGGTCACGTTGGCATGAGAAACCTTGACAAGCTTATTAAAGGAAATCATATCCTTGGAGTTAACGATGTCATATTTGATGAGGATAGACTTTGCAGTGATTGTCAAGCAGGTAAACAGGTTGGAGGAAGACATCCCGTGAAGAACATCATGACCACAAGGAGGCCACTCGAGCTACTTCATATGGATCTTTTTGGTCCCAATGCCTACAAGAGTCTCGGTGGAAATTCTTTTGGTCTAGTTATAGTTGATGATTTTTCAAGATTTACGTGGGTGTTCTTTCTTAATGACAAGTCGCAGGTCCAGAAGATCTTCAGAAACTTCGCTAGGAAGGCCCAAAATCAGTTTGACGTGAAGATCGGGAAGGTTCGGAGTGACAACGGAACGGATTTCAAGAACGCAAATGTGGACACCTTTCTTTACGAAGAAGGGATTTCACACGAGTTCTCGGCTATGTACACACCTCAACAAAATGGAGTTGTTGAGAGGAAGAACCGGACGCTCATCGAAATGGCAAGAACGATGCTTGATGAATACAAGACGCCGAAGCACTTTTGGGCAGAAGCGGTTGAGACAGCTTGTCACGCAACAAATCGCTTATATCTTCACAAGCTACTCGGCAAGACGGCATACGAGCTTCTCACCGGTAACAAACCCCAAGTTGGATACTTTCGAGTATTCGGCTCAAAGTGCTACATTCTTGATAAGCATCATCGTTCAAAGTTTGCTCCTAAATCTCATGAAGGTTTCCTACTTGGTTATGGCTCAAACTCTCACACTTACCGTGTCTACAATAATTTCACCCGAAAGGTTGAAGAGACGGTAGATGTGAAGTTTGATGAATCTAATGGCTCGCAAGTAGAGCAATTGCCAATTGATGTAGGAGACAAAGACCCTTCAGAAGCAATCCAAGACTTGTCCATTGGAAAAATTCGTCCAACGGAGGTGAAGGAGAGTACTTCATCCGTCCAAGTGGAAGCTTCTACTTCACGACAAAGTGAACCAAGAATTGACACGGAAGCATCCACAAGTGGGACACACCAAGATGAAGAAAACGAGGAAATACATCAAGACGAACATCAACAACCTCCTTCTCCACCACGACAAGAGAACGACAACGTCAACAATGAAGAAGACCAAGAAGAAGAACAAGATGAAGAAGATGTTCGACAAAGACCCAAGCAAAAGCTCTCACGAGTTCGAGCAAGAATTGCCAAAGATCATCCCGTCGAGCAAATCTTAAATGATATACAAACCGGGAGAATCACTCGCTCAAAGACTCGTTTAGCTAACTTTTGTGAAAACTATTCATTCATCTCTAGCATTGAACCTATGAAGGTTGAAGAAGCATTGGAAGATCAGGATTGGATAAACGCTATGCATGAAGAGCTAAACAACTTTGAGAGAAACCAAGTTTGGACATTAGTTGAGAAGCTCGACAACAACCACAACATCATTGGTACCAAATGGGTGTTTCGCAACAAGCAAGATGAAGATGGACAAGTGGTTCGCAACAAAGCACGTCTCCTCGCCCAAGGATACACACAAGTCGAAGGTATGGACTATGGTGAGACATATGCTCCCGTTGCTAGACTTGAGTCCATTCGCATCTTACTTGCCTATGCTAATCACCATAACATCACCTTGTACCAAATGGACATTAAAAGTGCTTTTCTAAATGGTGAAATAGAGGAGGAAGTCTATGTCAAACAACCTCCCAGCTTTGTCAATCCTAATAAACCTAATCATGTTTACAAACTTCACAAAGCTCTTTATGGTCTTAAACAAGCTCCTAGAGCATGGTATAAATGCTTGACCAAGTTCCTTACTACAAGTGGTTTTGAATTTGGTAAAATTGATTCTACTCTTTTTGGTTAATGGTGAACTATTTGTATGCCAAATTTATGTTGATGATATCATATTTGGTTCAACTAACCCTCTCTTTAGTGAAAAGTTTGGTAAGCTAATGTCAGAGAAGTTTGAGATGTCTATGATGAGTGAACTCAAATTCTTTCTCGGTTTGCAAATCAAGAAAACTAAGGAAGGTACATTTGTCTCTCAAACAAAGTACACCAAGGACTTATTCAAGAAGTTCAATATGCAAGAATGCAAAGGTATGTATACACCCATGCCTACTAGTGGACATAATGATTTGACCAAAGATGGTGAACCGGTTGATCAAAAGGTTTATCGCTCTATGATTGGTTCATTATTATACCTATGTGCTTCACGTCCCGATATTATGCTAAGTGTGTGCATGTGTGCACGATATCAAGCTGCTCCTAAAGAATGTCATCTTAAGGCTGTGAAAAGGATAGTGAGATATTTAATCCATACACCAAATTTTGGCATTTGGTATCCTAAGAGGTCTTATTTTGATCTTGTTGGCTATTCCGACTCGGATTATGCCGGAGATAAGGTTGATAGAAAGTCCACTTCGGGTACTTGTCAATTTCTTGGTAGATCTCTTGTGTCTTGGTCTTCCAAGAAACAAAACTCGGTATCCTTATCCACCGCCGAAGCGGAATACATTGCCGCTGGTTCATGTTGTGCTCAATTACTTTGGATGACCCAAACTCTTAAAGATTATGGGATCTATGTGAAACATGTTCCACTACTTTGTGACAATGAAAGTGCTATCAAAATTGGTCATAATCCTGTACAACATTCTCGAACTAAGCATATTGAAGTTCGTCATCATTTCATTCGAGATCATGTTGCTAAGGGTGACATTGATCTTAAGCATGTTCGCACCGATAAGCAATTAGCGGATATATTTACTAAACCTCTTGATGAGAAAGTGTTTTGCAGGTTGAGAGGAGAATTGAACATCATTGATGCTTCGAACTTGGAGTAGAAACTCCATTGGATACATGCAAGACATGAGCTTGTGACTAATCCATGATATATCTCTTATGATAACTATCTTATGTCTTGGATATATTTGCACCTTGCATGTTGTCTAACCCATGTAGGTGCTTGGTTGAATCTAATTCCATGAGATTGTGACTCACTCGCATCTTGAGCAATCTCTACATCACCAAGACTCTACACAATGGTGGTTGAAGACAAGGAAGCACAAAACCATTCAAACATATCCTTTGACAAATTCTATGTTGAGCTTCATGATTGTCATTTTTGGATACACAAGTGCTCTTCCTTGCAAGAACTAACCCATGTAGGTAGATGAACTCAAACTCCAAGTGGTGCTCCCAACTCTTGATGAGCTACATCAACCTTGAGCACCCACACAAGTTCAACTACATGAGCAAGAACCACACCACCACCCAAGGTATGTTATTCCATCTTAGAGAAGCTTTACTCCAAGACATGAGTCAAAGCAACTCAACAAGATGTGAATACATCAAGATGCTTAAACGAAAAATGGTAACCCCATTTTGAGCTTAAACGATGAGTATGACCTATGATCAAGTGTTCTCACTTGACTCCTAAGTCAATATACTCTAACATAGGTGACTATGTCACCGCCCAACTCTAGATGAAGTTCTCTTGTGTTCTTTTTGTGTGTGTCTCATGCATGTTTAGTTTCTTTCTCTTTTTCAAAAACAAAAAAAACTCCATCTAGATTTTTCAGTCTCTTCTCTTTTCTTTCTGTTCTGCATTTTCTGCATTTAATTCATTGCAAATCTTTGTGAGATGCTACATGTCTAGGGAGCTGAGGTGACAAGTGTTTTTCTCTGTGTGAACTCGGTTTCACCGACTTGTAATTTTCGGTCCAACCAAATCTTTTCGGTGCCACCGAAACATACCACTCGGTGCCACCAACTTCGCAACAGGAAAAACAGTTTGCCACTTGTTCTATATTTCTTCTGATCCAGCTCTACTCAATGAATCTTGTCCTCTACAAGCATCACAGTTTTATCCATTGCTTTGTGCTGAGTCTCAAGGACCAAACCTATACGACGGATTCCAGAAAGCCCTTCTTGGAAATTGATGTCAAAGGGGGAGAGAGAAATCACATCAAAGCTTGTAGGAGAGAGAGATCACATAAAAGTCTCAAGGACCAAACCTACAAGAGAGAAAGTATTAAGGGGGAGAGAGAGACTTCCAGGGGGAGAGAATACTCAAGGATCCCAGATGCTTGATGTTCAAGAGGAGAGATGTCACATGCCTTTTTGGGGGAAAGACATGTATTTGCATTAAGTTCTATCCATTTGTATCTTTCAGCTCTGATTTTCTGTTCCCTATCTTCTCGCAATATCCCATGTAAGATTCAAGGGGAGCAAGACACCTAAGGGAAAGAAATCAGTTAAATTCATTGCATATCTTTATTCTTGGGGACATGTTGAATCCAATGTGGTACCTTGTACTCACTCTCTACATGTCATCCCAGTCTTGGTATTCTTGTGGTTTCTTTTGTTTGCTCTGGCTAGTGGATGTACCTGTGTTATCTAACTTTGTTTGTGCAGGTTCATTCCATCCTAAGCCAACTCAAGACCACAAGGTAAGTATATGCATCAAAATCATGAGTATGAGGAGCTCTTGCTTATGTACATACTGTTTGCAAGAAGGACTCATGAGCATGAAGGTATTTTCCTTGATAATCTTTTGCTCTGATGCATATGGCCAAGATACATGTAACACATTGCCTACTCTATCATGGTTATGCTCTCACATGCCTCTATATTTCATATTTACATGAGTGCATACATGTAGGGGGAGCCTATGCTTGTTACATGTCCTTCCAAAGCTTTACTTGCTGTTCTTTATATCTTTATCTAAAGCTTTGATGTATGTTGCCATCAATTACCAAAAAGGGGGAGATTGAAAGCACAAGTGCTCCCTAGGTGGTTTTGATAATTGATGACAACATATCTCTTGTTGGACTAACATTTCCATCTAGCATGTTTCAGATAAGTTCAACAATGGAGTGGCATGGACTAAAGGTTGTGGGAACTCCTTCAAGATGCTAAGGACAAAGGATTGGCTAAAGCTTCAAGCTCAAGACTCTTCATTTTACATTTTAGTAATCCAAGATCACATTGAGTCCATAGGAAAAGCCAATACTATCAAGGAGGGATGAGGTGTTGCTTAATGAGCCTCTTGCTTCATGTACTTAATGATATGCTCCAAAATCCTCAGCTACTTTCCCACTTCCACATATGACCTAAACCCAAAGCCAAACTCGGACCTACCGATTATTCCTATCCGGCGCCACCGAGCTTCACCTGTCATAGCCACTGCCAGAAACCCTAATCAGTTCGGTCTCACCGATGGGATCTCGGTCTCACCGAGATGGGCTTGCAAACTCTCTGTTACCTATTGCAATATTTTCGATCCCACCGAGATATGCAATCGGCCCCACTGAGTTTGCTTGGCCAACTCTATGTTTCACTTATTACCCAAATCGGTCCCACCGAGTTTGAGTAATCGGTCAAACCGAGTTTTGGATTTACCCTAACCCTAGCACATCGGTCCCACCGAGTTGATCCAGTCGGTCCCACCAAAAATCTCTAACGGTCACTAGGTTTACCTTTTCGGTCCGATCGAGTTTGTTGATTTGGTCCCACCGAGATTGGAAAACTGTGTGTAACGGTTGGATTTTGTGTGGAGGCTATATATACCCCTCCACCTCCTCTTCATTCGTGGAGAGGGCCATCAGACTAAGCCTACACTTCCAGCATCCTATTTCTAAGAGAGAACTACGTACTCATGTGTTGAGGCCAAGATATTCCATTCCTACCATATGAATCTTGATCTCTAGCTTTCCCCAAGTTGCTTTCCACTCAAACCTTCCTTCCACCAGATCCAAATCCTATGAGAGAGAGTTGAGTGTTGGGGAGACTATCATTTGAAGCACAAGAGCAAGGAGTTCATTACCTACACACCATTTGTTACTTCTTGGAGAGTGGTGTCTCCTAGATTGGCTAGGTGTCACTTGGGAGCCTCCGACAAGATTGTGGAGTTGAACCAAGGAGTTTGTAAGGGCAAGGAGATCGCCTACTTCGTGAAGATCTACCGCTAGTGAGGCAAGTCCTTCATGGGCGATGGCCATGGTGGGATAGACAAGGTTGCTTCTTCGTGGACCCTTCGTGGGTGGTTGCTTCTTCGTGGACCCTTCGTGGGTGGAGCCCTCCATGGACTCGCGCAACCATTACCCTTCGTGGGTGGAGCCCTCCGTGGACTCGCGCAACCGTTACCCTTCGTGGGTTGAAGTCTTCATCAACGTGGATGTAGGATAGCACCACCTATCCGAACCACGGGAAAAACATCCGTGTCTCCAATTGCGTTTGAATTCTCCAAACCCTTCCCTTTACATTCTTGCAAGTTGCATGCTTTATTTTCCGCTGCCTATACACTCTTTGCATGCTTGCTTGATATGTATTATGAATGTTGAAATTATGCCTAAACTCCACTTAAACCGAAAAAGCTTAAAAATTGCAACTTTAGCATTAAGTGTCTAATCACCCCCCCCCTTTAGACACATCTACTTCAAGATCCTACAACCACATGTCAATGACACATGGTGTGTAATTTCTTGTGCAAAATGCGATCTGGCCACGTTGGCCCGAGGTGCCGCATTAGTTATCGACCTTTATTTTTTAATGGCGTGCCGATCAGTTTTGAAGCACAACTAACTGGTACTGTACGCAGAGAAAATGGGTTGTATTTGTCCTCCACGGTTTAGAGGCTGACTTGTGGGCCTAGCAAGTTGACGCGTACACAATCAGGAGATGATTGTACGTGGAGAGGATGACATCAGGGACCCGCCAAGGTCATGGTAGTACGCAAGCAAGTGCCTCCTTATTTCAAGCCAATAAAAAAATGGCTCCTCCTAGTGGATTTCTGACATCTGGGTCCCATGCCATTGTCAACGTAGTCAATAAACGAGAGAATTGCACAACGAGCGGCTGACACCAGGGACACAGCAGCTCGCCCAGTTTTTTTTGTTTTGGGTTAATTTGATAAATGCCACTCCAAATCTGGTGTATCCGAGAAATGCCACTACAATTTCCAAACTTTGAAAAATGCCATTTCATGCCATTTCTAGTGTCATTTTTCGAAGTCTAGAGTGGCGTTTTTCAAAGTTTGCAAACTGCAGTGGCATTTTTCAAAGTTTGCAAAAATTGCAGTGGCATTTTTCAAAGTTTGGAAATTGCAGTGGCATTTTTCAAAGTTTGGAAATTGCAGTGGCAATTTTATGAATCACCATAATTGGATTGGCATTTATCTAATTTGTTTTTGAGACGGAAGCAGGGTGTCAACTGGGCTGTGCGGGACACTCTAGCCTGTCTAGACAGCCTTTTCTTTTATGTTTACCATAGACCAGCCCAGTAGTTTTTTTCTTTCTGAAAATGGCTAGCCCAGTTCTTTTGTGATTTGTCAAGTAAGTCGCTTTATCAGGCATGTTGGGCTGCAAATCTTTCAAGACGAGGAGAGCTTCATTCGGCTGGCCGAGAAAATGGCCTATCAGTAATGAGAAATGGGTTGTACATTTTTAAAACACATCAAACCGACTATTATTTTCAAATATCTTTTTTTCATTTCGAGATTTTAAATTGCATTGATTTTTATGCGTGGACAATTTATTGGATTTTATATTGATATATATTTATTTTTAAAATCAGTCTGAATGTGACTCGAAATTTCAGGATTAAAAACAGTTCAGACCGCACCGACATATGCAAAATTTCGTATAATTTTTTAACCGTGGCCACAATATGGGCTGTAATGCTAATATAAAGAATATGGGCTCCAAAAAACCCGTAAGAATTAGCAAATGGGCTGTAAATTATTTGAAATAATGGCAGATGGGCTGTATGCTGTTTTCCACAGATTTGAGGCTTTCCACAGATGGCCTGTATACTGTTGGATGTCCATCCAACGGCCATCGTGCTTCTTCAATCTCTGCTCTTCCTACTCCAACCGCTCAAACAAGCGCCAGTGGGACTGCCTGCTCCCTCCTCCCCGCGGCCGGCTGTGCTGCCGCGCAGGCCTCACCGCCCCACCGTACTCCCATCGCTGGCCTAGCCATCCCTCTACTCACCCACACCCGCTGTTATTCTCCGGCGACGGCAGACGAACTAGTAAACCCTCGTACAGTCGTACTATCCTCCGCGTGGGAAACAAAAACAACGAACGAGTCTTCCCTGCCTCCGCGTTGTTCCCTTCCTAGGCCTCGCCGTCGTCCACCGCCCTGGTGCTCTCGGCGTGGCGTGGTCAGCGTGGTCAACGACCGACATGCATCTGAAGTGGACTGTACGTGGAGAGGCTGACAGCTGGGTCCACGGCCGCACGCAAGGAAATGCCTCCTTATTACACGCAAAATAATGATCTCCTCCACCTAACATCTGGGACCCACCGAAACGGCCTCTGTATTTCGCGAAAAAAACATTACCACCGCTGACAGCTCGGACCCACCAGCTATATCTTCACACGCAAGGAAGTGCCTCCTTATTACGCACAAAAAAATGAATACCCCTGCTAGCTGGGACCTAGTATAGTGGGCCTACTAAGTTGACGGGGACGAAGGGCTTTGTCAACTTAGTCAATATGCACGATTCTAGCTCGACTGACCATACCATGTCCATCCAACGGCCGTAGTGCTTCTTCAACCTCTGGTCTTCTTGCTCCAGCCGGCCAAAGCAGCGCCAGTCATGCCGCCTGCTCCTGCCTCCCGTGGCCGGCTGTGCTGCCGCGGAGGCCTCACCGCCCCCATACTAATCCCACCGCTGGCCAGGCCATCCCTCCACTCCACTCACCCACACCACCTGTTATTCTACGGCGATGGCAGCGCAGCCGAACCAGTGAACCCTCGTACTCCTCGCCGCGTGGGCATCCACAGCCGCGTCTACCCCGGCTCTGCGTCGTCCCCTTCCTAGGCCTCGCCGTCGTCCACCGCCGTGGTGCTGTCGGCGCGGCGTGGTCAATGTGGTCAACAACCGAATTCCATCGGAAGAATACTGTATGTGGAGAGGCTGACAGCTGGGTCCACGGCAGCCGCAAGGAAGTGCCTCCTTATTACGCGGAAAATAATTATTCCTCCACCTGACAGTAGGGACCCACCGGACGCCCACCAGTATATCGCGAAAAAAATGTTTGCCCCTGACTGCTGGGACCCACCCGACGGGCCACCGTATTTCGCGAAAAAAACGTTCCCCCTGCTGTCAGCTCGGGCCCACCAGAAGTGCCTCCTTATTACGCACAAAAAATGAATACCCCCTGCTAGCTGGGACACACCTTGGTGGGAGGCTGACTTGTGGGCCTACTAAGTTGACGGGGACGGAGGGCTTTGTCAACTTAGTCAATATGCACAATTCTAGCTCTAGTGACCATACGATGTCCATCCAATGGCCGTAGTGCTTCTTCAACCTTTGGTCTTCTTGCTCCAGCCGCCCAAACCAGCGCCGGTCATGCCTCGTGCTCCTGCCTCCCATGGCCGGCTGCGATGCGGCGGAGGCCTCACCGCCCCAAACTACTCCCACCGCTGGCCAGGCCATCCCTCTACTCACCCACATCCCCTGTTATTCTGCGGCGACGACAGCCTCACACCGCAGCGAACCAGTGAACCCTCGTACTCTACGCGTGGGCATCCACTGCCTCGTCTTCCCCGGCTCCGTGCCATCCCCTTCCTAGGCCTCGCCATCGTCCATCACCCTAGTGCTCTCGGCGCGGCATGGTCAACGTGGTAAAGGAACGGCTTCCATCGGACGTGGACTGTATGTGGAGAGGCTGACAGCTGGGTCCACGGCCGCAGCAAGGAAGTGCGTCCTTATTACGTGCAAAATAATTATTCCTCCACCTGACAGCGGGGACCCACCGAAGGGCCACCGTATTTCGCGAAAAAAAGTTTACCCCTGACTGCTGGGACCCACCAGCTACATCTTCGCACGCAAGGAAGTGCCTGACAGTCGGGACCCACCTGGTCGAAGCGTACGTAGCATTGTCATTCTGGTCGTGAACGTGTATGTACATACTGGTCGATGTAGAGGCGCGCACGTGTCATAGTAGAGGCGCGCACGTAGCATGTACATGTACGTACATCGGCCAGGGTGCAAGAAAGAAAATACGGCCACGTATGTGTACATACGGGCGGGATCTTGAACGCCTACTCTCGCATACGTACGGCCAGGGCTCATGTACATGGCTTGGTCGAAACAGAGAAACAGTGTCGTCGTCGTATTCATGGGGAGGCAACGGAATGCGTCGTGTTCATGGGGAGGCAATGGAATGCCTCGTGTTCATGGGGAGGCAATGGAACGCGTGGGAGCCAACCGGCTGGGTCGGAACGGAATGTGTGGTCATGTTCATCGGGAGGGCTTGGACCGAACAGGCGATGGAAACGAGGCCTGGTGTACCGCAAAACGGAGGAAACGGCCTTGTGTTCGACCGGCCATGTTCAAAACGGGACCCTGTCCATCGGGAGGGGTCTGGCGTACTACAAAACGGACGAAACGGACTTGTGTTGGAGCGCTACAGTCCAAACGGGGATCCTGTTCATCGGGAGGGGTGTGGCGTACCGCAAAACGGGACTCCACGGGATACTGTTCATCTCCACCGTCGACCCCCTCCAGCCTCCACGAGCTACTGTTCATCCACAGTCGACCTCCTCCAGCCTCCACCTGCGACTGTTCATCCACGGGCTCCTGTTCATCCAGCCTCCTCCGCGCGCTACTCCACCGGCTACTATTCAACCAGCCCTCTCCACGGGCTCAACCACCCCTCCATGGGCTACTGTTCATCCTGCCCTCCACCATCTACTGTTCATCCTGCCCTCCTCGGGGTGGTCTTGTTCATCCAGCCCTCCATGGGGTCCTGTTCATCCAGCCCAAACCGGCATGATCGATCGGGGTCCTGTTCATCCACCCCCA
>NC_057803.1:11732586-11873096 GCF_018294505.1 Triticum aestivum
GCGCAGATGCATTAATCCTTTTAGGGAGCAGAGCAGCAACCATAGCACCTGGCCTGTGACTCTATGTTTGTATAACCTTCCTCCTTGGTTGTGCATGACGCGGAAGTTCATTATGATGCCAGTGCTCATCCAAGGCCCTAAGCAACCCGGCAACGACATTGATGTGTACCTAAGGCCATTAGTTGAAGAACTCTTACAACTGTGGAATGGAACAGGTGTACGTGCGTGGGATGAGCACATGGGGGAAGAATTTGACCTAAAGGCGTTGCTGTTCGTGACCATCAATAATTGACCTACTCTCAGTAACCTTTCAGGACAGACAAACAAGGGATACCGCGCATGCACGCACTGTTTAGACGATACCGACAGTATATATTTGGCTAATTGTAAGAAGAATGTGTACCTGGGACATCGTCGATTTCTTCTGGGCAGACATCCCGTAAGAAAGAAAGGCAAGCATTTCAAAGGTGAGGAGGATCACCGGACGAAGCCTCGCCACCGTACTGGTGCTGATGTACATGATATGGTCAAGGATTTGAAGGTGGTCTTTGGAAAGGGTCCTGGTGGACAACTTGTTCCGAATGACGCTGACGGACGCGCACCCATGTGGAAGAAAAAATCTATATTTTGGGACCTGCCCTATTGGAAAGACCTAGAGGTCCGCTCCGCAATCGACGTGATGCACGTGACGAAGAATCTTTGTGTGACCCTGCTTGGCTTCTTGGGCGTGTATGGGAAGATAAAAGATACACCTGAGGCATGGGAGGACCAGCAACGTATGCACGGAAAATACGGCATACGTCAGGGTCATGCAAGCTACGCTCTTACCAAAGAAGAGAAGGAAACCTTCTTTGAATGCCTGCTCAGTATTAAGGTACCGTCTGGCTTCTTGTCGAATATAAAGGGAATAATAAACATGGCAGAGAAAAAGTTCCAGAACCTAAAGTCTCATGACTGCCACGTGATTATGACGCAACTGCTTCCGGTTGCATTGAGGGGGCTTCTACCGAAAAATGTTCGATTAGCCATTGTGAAGCTATTTGCATTCCTCAATGCAATCTCTCAGAAGGTAATCGATCTAGAAATCGTACCAAGGTTAGAGAATGATTTGGTGCAATGTCTTGTCAGTTTCGAGTTGGTGTTCCCACCATCCTTCTTCAACATCATGACACACGTCCTAGTTCACTTATGCGAAGAGATTAACGTTTTGGGTCCTGTATTTCTACACAATATGTTCCCCTTTGAGAGGTTCATGGGAGTCTTAAAGAAATATGTTCATAACCGTGCTAGGCCAGAAGGAAGCATCTCTAAGGGCCATGAAAATGAGGAGGTCATTGAGTTTTGTATTAACTTTATTCCTGACCTTAAGCCGATTGGTGTTCCTGAATCGCGGCATAAGGGCGGACTGTATGGAAAAGGCACACTAGGAGGGGAACAAATAATATGTATGGACGGACATTCTCTCACTGAAGCACACTACACAGTTCTACAGAATTCCGCCTTGGTGGCTCCGTATATGGATGAACACAAGAATTTGCTACGCTCCAAACACCCAAAGCGGTCTGATGACTGGATTACACGTGAACAAACCAGGAGTTTCACCAACTGGTTGCAGACATGTACCATGCATGACGCCTCTATTGAAGATGACCTGTACTTGCTGTCCCAGTTACCATCTTCGAATATAATGACTTTCAAAGGGTACGAGATAAATGGTAATACATTTTACACGATCGCCCAAGATAAGAAGAGCATCAACCAAAACAGTGGTGTCCGCTTTGATGCGGAAACCAAGATGGGAAAGGAAATATATTATGGTTATATACAGGACATATGGGAACTTGACTATCGACGTGGTTTGAAGGTCCCTTTGTTTCGATGCAAATGGGTCAATATGACACGAGGCGGGGTAACGGAAGACCCGCAGTACGGAATGACAACAGTGGATCTCAACAATCTTGCGTATGCAGACGAACCATTCGTCCTAGCCAATGATGTGGCACATGTTTTCTATGTGAAGGAGATGTCTACCAAGCCGAGAAAAAGAAAAGATAAGGAAGTGAATACATCGTACGATGAGCAAAAGCGCACATAGTTCTTTCTGGGAAGAGAAACATCATGGGAGTGGATGACAAGACAGGCATGTCAGGAGATTATGAAAAGTTTGATGAAATTGCTCCATTTACAGTGAATATTGACCCGAGCATTCAGTTAAATGATGAAGATTTTCCATGGCTATGGCGCAAAGGGACACACGCGAAGAAAAAGTTTCACATCCAAAGATCTGGGATGTGATCGGCTTCACTATCATCACTTTCTTCTGTGTTTCACACCCAGGAGGGAATCTCTGTAATAGTTAGGGTAGCTAGTTATGTGTTTTGGCATTTGAAACGCGAAGAAATTTTATGTGTAAACAAACTGGATGCACTTCGTTTACAAAATGGACAATCTCTTTCGAAGTATCAGGGTTTCAAACGAAAACTCATCTGTCACAAAGGCATTTCATTTTTTAAATAAGCTAAGCATTACCAATTTGAATATAATGATAAAACACACTAATATTAAATATAAGAAAAAAGAATCATTGAAAAATCTATTTTCAAAGTTAAGTTATTCACAAACTAGTGATTCACATAAATTTTAAATAATTCAAAACTTAAACTATTCAAATTTGAAAACTACGGGCACTAACAGAAAGTTTGTAACTTTTTGTACCTAAAGCAAAAATATTCACAAAGAAACTGTAAATACAGCAAAAAACAACTCAAAAATAAATAAAACAAAAATAAATAAAGCAAAAAAACAAGAAAATAAAAAAGCCCGCCTACTGAGCCAAAGCGGCCTGCATATGACTAGAAACCCAACGTGTTGTTGGGACAGGATGTAGGCCCGCAAAGGCCCTGTAGGCCCACAGGGCAGCACAGAACAGGTAGGCCCAGTAGGCTTGCTTTGAAGAGGAGCTCGAGAGAGCTACCGCACTGGGGCTTATAAACCAGTGCGGACGCCCCTCGGCTAGCGAGGTGGGACTAAACTTGCCGCACTGCACCTGCGCCAGCACACCTCCTTTAGTATCGGGTCGTGGCTCCAACCGATACTAAAGGGGGGGGGGGTCTTTAGTACCGGTTGGTGCCACCACCCGGTACTAAAGGGGTGCGCTTCCCACCGCTTCGCCTGGCCAAAAGGGACCTTTAGTACCGGTTGGTGGCTCCAACCGGTACTAAAGGTGTTTTCTATATAAGAAAACACTTCGAAAAATTTCATCAGTTTCCTTCTCCACTTCCCTCTGCTTCATCGCCGCCGCCTAGTCCCGCGCCGTCGCCACCCATGTCGCGCCGTCCCCGTCGACTCCGCGCCGCCCCTGTCCTCGTCGCGCTGCCCCCGTCACACCGTCCGCGTCGCCGGCCCGTCCCCGTCCCCGCACCGGCCCGCGTCCCCGTCCCCGCACCGGTTCGCGTCGCCATCGCCGTCGCCGTCGCCTGGAACTTGCCGTCGCCTCGACCTCTCGCCCGCTCTGTGAGCCCCTGTCCCTCTCTCCTCCCTCCAATCGAAGCCGCCGCGCCGCCGACGCCATCGCCTTGGCTCGCCGTCGCCCTCGCCTCTGCACACACATGCATACACAAACACACACACACACACACAAACACACACACACACACACAATGTTTTTAGTTTTTAGTTTTTCTGTTTTTAGTTTTTAGTTTTTCTGTTTTTAGTTTTTAGTTTTTTCTGTTTTCTCTGTATTAATGTTATAGAAATTTTAGTTATATATAGAAATGTGTTAGAAATGTTAGTTATATAGAAATGTTAGTTTTTTCTGTATTAATGTTATAGAAATGTTAGTTATATAGGAATGCTAGTTTTTTCTGTATTAATGTTATAGAAATGTTAGTTATATAGAAATGTTAGAAATGTTAAAGAAAAATTAGTTATACAATTTTAGTTATAAAAATGTTAGAAATCACAATCCAATCATTTAAAAATATTACTTTTGCGGAATATAGTATTTGTTGTCGACGATGCCCGACCCGGATCCTCGCCGTCGACCCGTTCGCGACGACGTCCTGCTTCAGAGGACCCATGTCTGGGACTAGGCTCCGCCGGGCTGGCACTGGGAGGTCTACCTTCAGGGGCGCGACACTTGGTGAGGAACCCGGCCCCGGGTCCCGTCATCGACCCTGATCTCCTTTGGTGGCGTTCGCGTGGGCCACTTTCGGTGCGGAGGGAGCCATGAAGGAAATATGCCCTAGAGGCAATAATAAAGTTATTATTTATTTCCTTATTTCATGATAAATGTTTATTATTCATGCTAGAATTGTATTAACCGGAAACATAATACATGTGTAAATACATAGACAAACAGAGTGTCACTAGTATGCCTCCACTTGACTAGCTCGTTAATCAAAGATGGTTATGTTTCCTAACCATAGACAAAGAGTTGTTATTTGATTAACGAGATCACATCATTAGGAGAATGATGTGATTGACTTGACCCATTCCGTTAGCTTAGCACTCGATCGTTTAGTATGTTGCTATTGCTTTCTTCATGACTTATACATGTCCTTATGACTATGAGATTATGCAACTCCCGTTTGCCGAAGGAACACTTTGTGTGCTACCAAATGTCACAACGTAACTGGGTGATTATAAAGGAGCTCTACAGGTGCCTCAAAAGGTACATGTTGGGTTGGCATATTTCGAGATTAGGATTTGTCACTCCGATTGTCGGAGAGGTATCTCTGGGCCCTCTCGGTAATGCACATCACATAAGCCTTGCAAGCATTGCAACTAATGAGTTAGTTGCGAGATGATGTATTACGGAATGAGTAAAGAGACTTGCCGGTAATAAGATTGAACTAGGTATTGAGATACCGACGATCGAATCTCGGGCAAGTAACATACCGATGATAAAGAGAACAACGTATGTTGTTATGCGGTCTGACCGATAAAGATCTTCGTAGAATATGTAGGAGCCAATATGAGCATCCAGGTTCCGCTATTGGTTATTGACCGGAGACGTGTCTCGGTCATGTCTACATTGTTCTCGAACCCGTAGGGTCCGCACGCTTAAGGTTTCGATGACAATTATATTATGAGTTTATGAGTTTTGATGTACCGAAGGAGTTCGGAGTCCCGGATGAGATCGGGGACATGATGAGGAGTCTCGAAATGGTCGAGACGTAAAGATCGATATATTGGACGACTATATTCGGACATCGGAAAGGTTCCGAGTGGTTCGGGTATTTTTCGGAGTACCGGGGAGTTACGGGAATACAGTGGAAGAAGTATATGGGCCTTACTGGGCTTTAGGGGAGAGGGAGAGGCAGGCCGAGCGCCCCCCATTGACTAATCCGAATTGGACTAGGGGGAGGGGCGGCGCCCCCTGCTTCCTTCTCTTCCCTCTTCCCCTTCCTTGTCTCCTACTCCTACTACATGGAAGGACTCCTAGTTGGACTAGGAAAAGGGGAATCCTACTCCCGGTGGGAGTAGGACTCCCCTAGGGCGCGCCATAGAGAGGGCCGGCCCTCCCCTCCTCCACTCCTTTATATATGGGGGCATGGGGCACCCCATAGACACATAAGTTGATCTTCGTGATCATTCTCTTAGCCGTGTGCGGTGCCCCCCTCCACCATAATCCTCGATAATATTGTAGCGGTGCTTAGGCGAAGCCCTGCGACGGTAGAACATCAAGATCGTCACCACGTCCTCGTGCTGACGGAACTCTTCCCTGACACTTTGCTGGATTGGAGTCCGGGGATCGTCATCGAGCTGAACGTGTGCTAGAACTCGGAGGTGCCGTAGTTACGGTGCTTGATCGGTCGGGCAGTGAAGACGTACGACTACATCAACCGCGTTGTGCTAACGCTTCCGCTTCCGGTCTATGAGGGTACATAGACAACACTCTCCCCTCTCGTTTCTATGCATCACCATGATCTTGAGTGTGCGTAGGAAATTTTTGAAATTACTACGTTCCCCAACAGTGGCATCCGAGCCTAGGTTTTATGTGTTGATGTTATATGCACGAGTAGAACACAAGTGAGTTGTGGGCGATATAAGTCATACTGCTCACCAGCATGTCATATTTTGGTTCAGCGGTATTGTTGGATGAAGCGGCCCGGACCGACATTATGCGTACGCTTACGCGAGACTGGTTCTACCGACGTGCTTTGCACACAGGTGGCTGGCGGGTGTCAGTTTCTCCAACTTTAGTTGAACCAAGTGTGGCTACGCCCGGTCCTTGCGAAGGTTAAAACAACACCAACTTGACAAACTATCGTTGTGGTTTTTGATGCGTAGGTAAGAACGGTTCTTGCTAAGCCCGTAGCAGCCACATAAAACTTGCAACAACAAAGTAGAGGACGTCTAACTTGTTTTTGCAGGGCATGTTGTGATGTGATATGGTCAAGACGTGATGAGATATAAGTGGTTGTATGAGATGATCATGTTTTGTTGAAGTTATCGGCAACTGGCAAAAGACTTATGGTTGTCTCTTTATTGCATAAGATGCAAGCGCCAAATAATTGCTTTACTTTATCGCTATGCGATAGCAATAGTTGCAAGAGCAATAGTTGGCGAGACGACCGTGTGACGACACATTGATATAGATCAAGATGATGGAGATCATGGTGTCATGCCGGTGATGATAGAGATCATGACAATACTTTGAAGATGGAGATCAAAGGCGTAAGATGATGATGGCCATATCATGTCACATATTTTGATTGCATATGATGTTTATCTTTTATACATCTTATTTTGCTTAGTTTGACGGTAGCATTTTAAGATGATCTCTCACTAATTATCAAGAAGTGTTCTCCCTGAGTATGCACCGTTGCGAAAGTTCTTCGTGCTGAGACACCACGTGATGATCGGGTGTGATAGGCTCTATGTTCAAATACAACGGGTGCAAAACAGTTGCACACGCGGAATACTCAGGTTATACTTGACGAGCCAAGCATATACAAATATGGGCTCGGAACACGGAGACCGAAAGGTCGAGCGTGAATCATATAGTATATATGATCAACATAGTGATGTTCACCGTTGAAACTACTCCATCTCACGTGATGATCGGACATGGTTTAGTTGATATGCATCACATGATCACTTAGAGGATTAGAGGGATGTCTGTCTAAGTGGGAGTTCTTAAGTAATATGATTAAATTGAACTTAAATTTATCATGAACTTAGTCCTGATAGTATTTTGCAAACTATGTTGTAGATCAATAGCTCGCATTGTTGCTTCCCTGTGTTTATTTTGATATGTTCCTAGAGAAAACTAAGTTGAAAGATGTTAGTAGCAATGATGCGGATTGGATCCGTGATCTGAGGTTTATCCTCATTGCTGCACAGAAGAATTATGTCCTTGATGCACCGCTAGGTGACAGACCTATTGCAGGAGCAGATGCAGACGTTATGAACGTTTGGCTAGCTCAATATGATGACTACTTGATAGTTTAGTGCACCATGCTTAACGGCTTAGAATTGAGATTTCAAAGACGTTTTGAACATCATGGACCATATGAGATATTCCAAGAAGTTGAAGTTAATATTTCAAGCAAATACCCGAGTTGAGAGATATGAAGTCTCCAACAAGTTCTATAGCTAAAAGATGGAGGAGAATCGCTCAAGCAGTGAGCATGTGCTTAGATTGTCTGGGTACTACAATCGCTTGAATCAAGTGGGAGTTAATCTTCCAGATAAAATAGTGATTGACAGAATTCTCTAGTCACCATCACCATAGTCACCATCACCAAGTTAGTAGAACTTCGTGATGAACTATAATATGCAAGGGATGACGAAAGTAATTCCCAAGCTCTTCGTGATGCTGAAATCGATGAAGGTAGAAATCAAGAAAAACATCAAGTGTTGATGGTTAACAAGACCACTAGTTTCAAGAAAAGGGCAAAGGGAAGAAGGGGAACTTCAAGAAGAACGGCAAGCAAGTTGCTGCTCAAGTGAAGAAGCCCAAGTCTGGTCCTAAGCCTGAGACTAAGTGCTGCTACTGCAAAGGGACTGGTCACTGGAAGCGGAACTGCCCCAAGTATTTGGCGGATAAGAAGGATGGCAAAGTGAACAAAGGTATATTTAATATACAGATTATTGATGTGTATTTTACTAGTGTTCGTAGCAACCCCTCGGTATTTGATACTGGTTCAGTTGCTAAGAGTAGTAACTCAAAACGGGAGTTGCAGAATGAACATAGACTAGTTAAGGGTGAAGTGACGATGTGTGTTGGAAGTGGTTCCAAGATTGATATGATCATCATCGCACACTTCCTATACTTTTGGGATTAGTGTTGAACCTAAATAAGTGTTATTTGGTGTTTGCGTTGAGCATGAATATGATTTGATCATGTTTATTGCAATACGGTTATTCATTTAAGTAAGAGAATAAATTGTTGTTCTGTTTACATGAATAAAACCTTATATGGTTACACACGCAATGAAAATGGTTCGTTGGATCTCGATCGTAGTGATACACATGTTCATAATATTGAAACCAAAAGATGCAAAGTTAATAATGATAGCGCAACTTATTTGTGGCACTGCCGTTTAGGTCATATTGGTGTAAAGCGCATGAGAAACTCCATGCTGATGGACTTTTGGAATCACTTGATTATAAATCACTTGATGCTTGCGAACCATGCCTCATGGGCAAGATGACTAAGACTCTGTTCTCCGGAACAATGGAGCGAGCAACTGACTTATTAGAAATAATACATACTGATGTATGTGGTCCAATGAATATTGAGGCTCGCGGCAGGTATCAGTATTTTCTGATCTTCACAAATGATTTGAGCAGATATGAGTATATCTACTTGATGAAACACAAGTCTGAAACATTTGAAAAGTTCAAAGAATTTCAGAGTGAAGTGGAGAATCATCGTAACAAAATAAAAGTTTCTATGATATGATCGCAGAAGTAAAATATTTGAGTTACAAGTTTGGCCTTTAGTTAATACAATGTGAAATAGTTTCACTACTCACGCCACCTGGAACACCACAGTGTAATGGTGTGTCCGAACGTCGTAATCGTGCTTTATTAGATATGGTGCGATCTATGACGTCTCTTACTGATTTACCGCTATCATTTTGGGGTTATGCATTTGAGACAGCTACATTCACGTTAAATAGGGCGCCATCTAAATCCGTTGAGACGACACCGTATGAACTATGGTTTGGCAAGAAACCTAAGCCGTCGTTTCTTAAAGTTTGAGGTTGCAATGCTTATGTGAAAAAGTTTCAACCTGATAAGCTCAAACCCAAATCGGAGAAGTGCGTCTTCATAGGATACCCAAAAGAAAATGTTGGGTACACCTTCTATCACAGATCCGAAGGCAAGTTATTCATTTTTGAGAATGGATCCTTTCTAGAGAAGGAGTTTCTCTCGAAAGAAGTGAGTGGGAGGAAAGTAGAACTTGATGAGGTAACTGTACCTACTCCCTTATTGGAAAGTAGTTCATCACAGAAATATGTTCCTGTGACTACTACACCAATTAGTGAGGAAGCTAATGATGATGATCATGTAACTTCAGATCAAGTTACTACCGAACCTCGTAGGTAAACCAGAGTGAGATCCGCACCAGAGTGGTACGATAATCCTGTTCTGGGGGTCATGTTACTTGACCATGATGAGCCTACGAACTATGAGGAAGCAATGATGAGCACAGATTCCGTGAAATGGCTTGAGGCCATGAAATCTGAGATGAGATCCATGTATGAGAACAAAGTATGGACTTTGATTGACTTGCCCATTGATCGGCAAGCCATTGATATTAAATGGATCTTCAAGAGGAAGACGGACGCTGATAGTAGTGTCACTATATACAAAAGCTAGAATTGTCGCAAAAAGGTTTTCAACAAGTTCAAGGTGTTGACTACGATGAGAGTTTCTCACTCGTATCTATGCTTAAGTCTGTCCGAATCATGTTAGCAATTGCCGCATTTTATGAAATCTGGCAAGTGGATAAACAAAACTACATTCCTTAATGGATTTATTAAAGAAGAGTTGTATATGATGCAACAAGAAAGTTTTGTCAATCCTAAAGGTGCTAACAAAATATGCAAGCTCCAGCGATCCATCTATAGACTGGTGCAAGCATCTCGGAGTTGGAGTATACGCTTTGATAAGTTGATCAAAGCATATAGTTTTATACAGACTTGCAGTGAAGCCTGTATTTACAAGAAAGTGAGTGGGAGCACTACAGCATTTCTGATAAGTATATGTGAATGGAATATTGTTGATCGGAGATAATGTAGAATTATTCTGGAAAGCATAAAGGAGTATTTGAAAGGAGTTTTTCAAAGAAAGACCTCGGTGAAGCTGCTTACATATTGAGCATCAAGATCTATAGAGATAGATCAAGACGCTTGATAAGTTTTTCAATGAGTACATACCTTGACAAGATTTTGAAGTAGTTCAAAATGGAACAGTCAAAGAAAGAGTTTTTTCCTGTGTTACAAGGTTAGACTCAAAACCTGACCACGGCAGAAGATAGAGAGAGAATGAAAGTCATTCCCTATGCCTTGGCCATAGGTTCTATAAAATATGCCATGCTGTGTACCAGATCTATTGTATACCCTACACTGTTTTTGGCAAGGGAGTACAATAGTGATCTAGGAGTATATCACTGGACATCGATCAAATTATCCTTAGTGGAATAAGGATATGTTTCTCGATTATGGAGGTGACAAAAGGTTCGTCGTAAAGGGTTACGTCGATGCAAACTTTGACACTGATCCAGATGATTCTAAATCTCAACCTAGATGCATATTGAAAGTGGGAGCAATTAGTTAGAGTAGCTCCGTGCAGAGCATTGTTGACATAGAAATTTGCAAAATACATACGGATCTAAATATGGCAGACCCTTGACTAAACTTTTCTCACAGGCAAAACATGATCACACCTTAGTACTCTTTGGGTGTTAATCACATAGCAATGATAACTAGATTATTGACTCTAGTAAACCCTTTGAGTGTTGGTCACATAATGATGTGAACTATTGGTGTTAAATCACATGGAAATGTGAACTAGATTATTGACTCTAGTGCAAGTGGGAGACTGAACCATAGAGGCAATAATAAAGTTATTATTTATTTCCTTATTTCATGATAAATGTTTATTATTCATGCTAGAATTGTATTAACCGGAAACATAATACATGTGTGAATACATAGACAAACAGAGTGTCACTAGTATGCCTCTACTTGACTAGCTCGTTAATCAAAGATGGTTATGTTTCCTAACCATAGACAAAGAGTTGTTATTTGATTAACGGGATCACATCATTAGGAGAATGATGTGATTGACTTGACCCATTCCGTTAGCTTAGCACTCGATCGTTTAGTATGTTGCTATTGCTTTCTTCATGACTTATACATGTTCCTATGACTATGAGATTATGCAACTCCCGTTTACCGGAGGAACACTTTGTGTGCTACCAAATGTCACAACGTAACTGGGTGATTATAAAGGAGCTCTACAGGTGTCTCAAAAGGTACATGTTGGGTTGGCATATTTCGAGATTAGGATTTGTCACTCCGATTGTCGGAGAGGTATCTCTGGGCCCTCTCGGTAATGCACATCACATAAGCCTTGCAAGCATTGCAACTAATGAGTTAGTTGCGAGATGATGTATTACGGAACGAGTAAAGAGACTTGCTGGTAATGAGATTGAACTAGGTATTGAGATACCGACGATCGAATCTCGGGCAAGTAACATACCAATGACAAAGGGAACAACATATGTTGTTATGCGGTCTGACCGATAAAGATCTTCGTAGAATATGTAGGAGCCAATATGAGCATCCAGGTTCCGCTATTGGTTATTGACCGGAGACGTGTCTCGGTCATGTCTACATTGTTCTCAAACCCGTAGGGTCCGCACGCTTAAGGTTTCGATGACAATTATATTATGAGTTTATGAGTTTTGATGTACCGAAGGAGTTCGGAGTCCCGGATGAGATCGGGGACATGATGAGGAGTCTCGAAATGGTCGAGACGTAAAGATCGATATATTGGACGACTATATTCGGACATCGAAAAGGTTCCAAGTGGTTCGGGTATTTTTCGGAGTACCGGGGAGTTACGTGAATACGGGGGAAGAAGTATATGGGCCTTACTGGGCTTTCGGGGAGAGGGAGAGGCAGGCCGCGCGCCCCCCCATTAACTAGTCCGAATTGGACTAGGGGGAGGGGCGGCGCCCCCTCCTTCCTTCTCTTCCCTCTTCCCCTTCCTTGTCTCCTACTCCTACTACATGGAAGGACTCCTAGTTGGACTAGGAAAAGGGGAATCCTACTCCCGGTGGGAGTAGGACTCCCCTAGGGCGCGCCATAGAGAGGGCCGGCCCTCCCCTCCTCCACTCCTTTATATATGGGGGCAGGGGGCACCTCATAGACACACAAGTTGATCTTTGTGATCGTTCTCTTAGCCGTGTGCGGTGCCCCACTCCACCATAATCCTCGATAATATTGTAGCAGTGCTTAGGCGAAGCCCTGCGACGGTAGAACATCAAGATCATCACCACGCCCTCGTGCTGACGGAACTCTTCCCCGACACTTTGCTGGATCGGAGTCCGAGGATCGTCATCGAGCTGAACGTGTGCTAGAATTCGGAGGTGCCGTAGTTTCGGTGCTTGATCGGTCGGGTCGTGAAGACGTACGACTACATCAACCGCGTTGTGCTAACGCTTCCGCTTCCGGTCTACGAGGGTACATAGACAACACTCTCCCCTCTCGTTTCTATGCATCACCATGATCTTGAGTGTGCGTAGGAAATTTTTGAAATTACTACGTTCCCCAACAAGCCAGCCCCGCCGGAGGTGGTACGTCGTCGTGTCAGGGAGAAGGACGAGCACGCCCATCGCTACATGGCTGCTATGGACATCAGGTTCTCCAATACCTGGCAGGTTCTTTTGGGAGATCACCCGAGCTATGATCCAGTGATGGTTCCTTCTCTTTGCGTGTCCACCGCCCGCACCTCAGGAACCGCGAGTGGCCTAGATTACTCTGTAGTATTCGATCTTTATTAGCTTGCTAGCTAGGTATAGCTAGTGATGTATTCGGTATTATATCTATTATTCGGGATGATGTATTCGAGATTATATCTATTATTCGAGATGACGTATTCGATATTATATTTGATGATGCTTATTATGTACTATGATTGATTCAGTTTTTCCTTATTAATTGATTGCATCCATGCATTGTAATTTGAATATATTTCTTTTGGATTAGTTAAATAAAACCTATGGCGGACAATACCGGCAGAGAGGGAGAAGAGGCCATGTTCAATATCATACGCAATCCTCACGGGCCAGATGATGATCAGAATGAAGAAGATTATGACGGCTCCGAATATCTAAACAACACCGGGGGAGGGTGATATGATATTCGACCGCGACGACTGAATTGATGAAGTCATGAACTATGAACATGACAAAGAAAATGTTGATCTTGAAACAACAAAGACCGGCGAGGTATATATATTTATATAAGCAGGCATCTGGTGATCATCACATGTTTTAAATGACTTGAAGATATATTAACGAATCGATCTTTCTTCTTTCAGCCATCCGGATCGAGCAAATCTTCAGGCAACAGGAAACGAGGCCCGAACAAAAAGTTGAAGGAGGGCGTAAAGTATAATTTCGAGTCCATCAAACCTAATGGTGAACCATTAGCACCTAAGAAGATTGCGGACAAGTTCATTCGTCAGTACAGAGTTCTTGTGAAGGACCAACTCCCGATCTCCCTTCAAGAATGGAGAGAGCCAGCAAAGCCATGTCCAGGAGTTACTTTTGTCGACGACAGACAAAAACTTCTGCTTTGGGAAACGCTCATGGAACATTTCACCCTACCAGATCATTTCACAGATGCAGATGTGGAGAAAGTCAAGGACGTTGCTCTTAGGAAGATGGCGGTTGCATTCAACAACCACAAGAATCGTGTATGGGACAAGTACGTCAAGGGAGGAAGGAAGACTCCAGTATTCGAGGGAACACTAGAGAAGCAAAGTGCTCATTGGGACGATTTCGTGAAATTCAAGGATTCAGAATTATCTAAGGAACGGTCGAGAATAAACAAGGCCAATGCCGCAAAAAAGGATAAGTTCCATAAGCTGGGGCCAGGTGGCTATGCGGTGGGAATGCCTAAGTGGGATAAGTCTGAGAAAGAGATGGAGGATGTAGGTGTCACTCCAGAAACATTGAGCTGGCCCCCCAGATGCAGGACTTGGTTCTATGTGCATGGGGGGGAGTTGGACCCGAAGACAGGCAAAGTTTCGAAGAAGGCATGTCTGGACGGAGCCGAAGATAAGCTACTTGTTGCAATAGAAGAGGCTCGATCGGAGGTGTTCGAGCCCAACAGAGAGAACGATGAGCTTACGCGTGCCCTGAGAAATCCTGAACACCCGGGAAGAACACGAGGCAAGGGCGCTATTCCGTGGTATGAGGGGTTTTCGGACTAGAACACCGACTATAGAACCCGTGCGAGAAAGAAGATTACGGAGGAGAAGAAGAGGAAGCTGAACTATGAATGCCTTCAAGGCCTAGAATCAGCGCACACGGACTTAGCAGTCAAATTCCAGTGGCAGCAGGAGCAGATCGACTCACTTAGCCAGCAAAGGGGCTCTCAGCAGCTGCAGCAACTAGCGGATGATCCATCATTGGATAGCACCATCCCATCCATGCCGAGAAGCAGCGTGGGTTCCGCCCCGGGCGACGCATTACTGGATAGCTACCCAGTGGATGACATCATGGAGAACACTAACTGCGAGCTACACTTCAAAATGAAGAACATATCCATGAAGGTGGCGGACGCCGTTGCTTTTACAAATCCCCCCGAGGCAACCTTCCATTGCAACCCGATTCCAGCGGGCTATCCTCGTGTCTTGGTTGATGAGGTGGTGGACCAGTATTCGGGGCTAGAGCTTGACATTCCTGGAGGTGACAAGGAGCACACACTGGGAGAGGCCAACCATCGTATCATCCTATGGAGAAAGGATTGCATCATCTTTCGAAGGCCACCGACACCGCGTCATCCGACTCCTCGTCAAAGTCCGCCATCGAGTCAGCAGACTCCCGCTCCTCCAAGTCCACCAACGCGTCAGGCCACTCCTCCTCCAAGTCCGGCACAACTTTAGGCCACTCCTCCTCCTCCAAGTCCGGCAAAGCGTTAGGCCACTCCCCCTCCAAGTTCGGTACAGCTTCAGGCCACTCCTCCTCCAACTCAGCCACATCAGCCATCTTCGCCGCCTCAGCAATCACGGAAGAGAGCCGCCTCAGCTATGGTGCATAGCGGTACAAGTCGAGGTAGTACTGGAGGTACAGGCGGAGGCAAGCGATTTCAATATGGTCCAAGCAGCCTCGCGCCTCTTCCGCGGAGGCCTTACGATAATTCCGAGGAGAAAAATACAGCCATATCGAAGGCCGAGGTGGAAGCCCATTTTGCACCGAAACTGCCACCGCCATCAAGGGAGAAAGTGCCTGAGGAAAAGATTGACCACTTCATTCGTATGGCTAGACCACCAGCTACCAAGCCTGTTGACACAGACTATGAGCGCCACCTCAGGAAGTTAAATCGAGCACGTCTATAGAAAGAGGCGAGCTCGAGCTCGAGCAAATTAGCTGGCAAAAGGAGCGGTAAAACCGTTCCCCAGCTGGGAGAACAGGCGGCACAATCAATCCCCCCGCTTGTTGTGTCAACAACACATGAGAGTAGGCGCGTCCAATATTATTGTGGGCAAACCGTTTACGTTCCCGAGCTGGGCGATGTGGTAATAACCGAGGAGCATATAAAGCAGGCTGAAATGCTCAAGATCACTGTTGGACAACTCCTCGACATCAAGCCCATGCCTCCGCTTAGAGAGGAGGAAATAAAACGGAAATATGTCCGGGGCCAACCTTTGGTCGAGCCAGACAAGGTCAAGAAGCTCCCAACGAGAATGTATGAATTGCATCAATGGTACATGGATATTACCAAGATTTTCAATCGAGAGTCCCTGATGGTGAATGTCAAGAAGGATCATTACTACCATGGGAAAGCTATGTCCGTTGAGTATTCAGAACTATTTCAGTTATACAATCAAGACGCACTCGACAAATCTATTGTCAGTTGCTATTGTTTGTAAGTGATTTCTTTCTGTAATTTAAGTCTCAAGCTAGCTGTAGTGATCATTTTGATCAATCATTACCTGTAATTATTCTCACTATATTCTTTTCCATGGTATTATGCAGGATGAAGATTTATGAAATGAAAAAGGTGGACGCTATGGCATTGGGTTCGTTGACCCAAATACCATTAATGAATACACATGAAAATTAGATCCATATTACGAAAAAAATGTAGAGGAAAGCATGCTAGAGTTCTTCAAGCGCCTCAAATACAATGACGATATACTACTTCCTTACAACTTCGAGTGAGTCACATTGTTTTGTACTACAAATTCTGTTTTTGCCTACTAGCTAGCTACATGTTTTTGCTTACATATGCCCGCTTAATTAAGACGTGCAAACGTGTGTACATGCAGATTTCACTGGATCTTGTTAATCATTAAAGTTGATGAAGGAACAGTTGAAGTACTAGACTCACTACTTAAAAAACCAAGTGACTACACCATCGTGTCTGGGATAGTCAGCAGATAATTTCAATCATTATTAACTATATCTCAACCTATTTAGTTCGTCATTTCCTGATACGAACTATTTAATAACCCCTTTATTCATTTTCTTTGTCGGCGGGCAAGGCTTGGGCAAAGTTCATCAGCGTCACTCCAGGCCAATGGAAAAAAATATCTGAAATGGTATCGACCCAAGGTAAGTAATTAAGTAGTACTAGCTAGCTAGCTGCCATCTCTTTAATTATCATGCTTGATTAATTATTATCTGATCAAATTCCATTCTCGTAAAGGCCCTGAAGTAGGCGCCGGGGAATAATCTGTGTGCATACTACGTTTGCGAGAACATTCGCATGATGACGTCCGAAAGGAGCAGATCTCAAAGACAGGAGTGGGTACGTTTGTCAGAACACTATTCACAATTTTTACACCATTATCGATATCTTGTCACACAACTAATACACATGCATATTGATCTCCTTCTTAACAGTTCAAAGAGGTGCGGGAGCAGCTCCTACCAGAGGACCGCATAGAAGCAATTCAAGAGGAAATAGCGGAATTTTTGCTCGACCAGGTCATAGATTCCAATGGAGAATACTATTATCCGCTACCGCCCCCATGAACCACTTCCAATTGTCAACGTGCTCCGAAGGCACCAAATAGGCTAATGCCACTGGCTCCGAAGGCACCAATTATGAGAAATTGTATATAGCTACCTAATTTTATACATACATACATGTGTGTATATATGTGTGAATTAATGGTGGTTGTAAGACATTTGATGATATATATATATATATATATATATATATATATGATCGGTTCTACTAGAAATTCTATTTATATATATGCATAACGTGTACAATATGTAGCATCGTAAAATACCAGCAAACGAAAAAGAATTAAATGGAAAACACAAAATTAAATGAAAAAGAAATCATAAACCCAACCCCCAACCTTTTAATACCGGTTGGTGTTACCAACCGGTACTAAAGGGCTCCCTGCCCCCGGAGCTGACTCGTGCCACGTGGTTGCCCTTTAGCATCGGTTCGTGCTGAACCGGTACTAAGTGGGGGATCTTTAGTGCCCACACTTTAATGACGGTTACCGAAATGACACTAAAGGGCCTTACGAACCGGTGCTATTGCCCGGTTCTGCACTAGTGATAGTTTCTTTTTTCTTATTTAAACTTCGGACGACTACATATGTAAGCTGTTTTTGTGTTTTGTTGTTTTATCAGTTGATAAATGGAACTAGATCTTTTCAAAGGATTGAGGGGGAGGGGAGGGGGGTGAGTGTTCTTTCACTCAACGAGTTAGCGTGACGGAATAAAATGGTAAACTACGGACAAAGATGCCGTGACATGGCATAACATGGCCATTGGATAAAAATGGACAGCCCAGAACAACCACTGTTAAAAACACTTTACAGGTACTTGAACACGACTATGCTTATACACTATACCGCGAGTAATGTTTACCTTCATCCGCCCATTGATTCTCAATCGGACGGGCAAAAAGAGGGGGCATGTAACTATGTTTTTCATCGGTGCTCATGGGAAGTCACTGGATCTCAGTTCGTAAATTATCACTGGGCATGTTGACAACTACCGTACAAGTTGATATTATTTTTATTCTATACTACTACGGAAAAACTATGAGAATCGCAAGCCTAGAAAACCTAGCTTTAAAAAGCTCCCCAAATCTTGGACTCCCCCATCTCATTATGTTGTTATGTACTCTCTCCATTCCATAATATAAGTGTAGTGTCAAAAACATAACACTACACTAATGTCAAAAACGCTTTTAAAGCAACTTTAATGGAGCGACCATTTGGTCCGCCTGTGTCTATTTGGATCGGCGCGGACAAAAGTGACGGCCCAACGCGCCGACCCAAACTCAAATCGTGTTCGTCCGGCGTCCGCGCCGACCCATTTCCGGCCCAAAATTGCGCCTGGAATGCGTCGGCGCGGACGCGAAGCGGACGCGCCGCACGTCTCCTCACCGTCCGCCGCGTCCCCACCTGGCGGCTGTCCAACTACTACGGTCAACATAATTTATGACGACCGCCCACCTTGGTCCCACGCGTCAGCGATGGCGATCGTCCTTTTTTAAGCCGGGCGTGCGGCGGGGCCGTCCTCATCCACTACCACTCGCCCCTGTCCCCATCTGGCCATCCCTGCCCCCACGCCGGCAACAACCCTAGCCACCGCCAGCATGGGTTTCTTCTCCGGCGTCGGCAGTAGCCGCAAGGGCAAAGCCCCCGCCCGCCATTCCCCCTCCCTCCCCGCCCTCCCCGCGCCGGCGCGCGCTCCCCGACAGAGGCAGCGCATCAACGTGTCGGTGCACCAGGCCGAGTGGCACTGGCACCACCGCGTGCCTCTGCCGTACCCGGACGTGACGCTGCCGCACGACTGGCATTTGAATTCGGAGAGGATCCCAGTGCCGGTGGCGCCGCGGACGACCAGGGCCCATGCAGAGGAGGTGCGGCGCCAGCGGGCGTTGCTGAGCGAAGAGCAGTGCGCCGACCCGCGCTTCGCCGTCGACTCGCTCAACTGGGCTCGATGGTTCGCCATCGAGCACGAGGAGGCGAGGCGACGCGGCGTCCGCGGCGTCGACCACAGCCTGCCGCCGCCCGCGCTCGTCGTCCGCGACGAGGACCAGGAGGCCGAGGCCGCCTACCAAGCGGGCATCAATGAGAGCGAGGAGGAGGAGCGGTGGAGGGAGGCGGACGAGGCGGCTTTCGAGGCTGCCATGACGGAGGCCATGGCCCTCTCCGCGGCGGGCGACTGCGTCGTGCCGCCGGTGGCCCCACCGTCCCCGCCGAAAGCCGAGCCGGAGGAGCCGGCCTACATCAAGCGCTACTCCTGGACCGGAATAGTCCGCGAATGGGTCAGCGCTCCGCCGATCTGGCTCGGGGCGACGGAGAAGCAGGAGGCGGCCTACCTCGACCACTGGCGCCGCGTTCGGCTTGCCGAGGACCGTCGGGAGGGCCAGCGCCTGCAGATGCTCGAGCGCGAGGCCGAAGAGGAGGCGCGCCAGGCCCAGGCAGCGGCGGCAAAGCCCGACATCACCGCCGCCTGGAACACGACGTTCCCCTGGGCCGGCCCTGCGCCGACGTTGATCGACCTCACCGGTCCCGACGCAGACGCCGCCGCTGCGGAGGACGCCTAGGGCAGCGCGTCATCTAGTTTTTAGTATTTTAATTAATGTAATGTGGACTTTCGCGGGCCTTGGTGGCCGGCTTTTATGTTTAATTCAATGCATGTATTTATTTTCAAAATGCTTGCAATACTTTTTTTGGCGCGCCGATGAAATGGGTCGGGCCAGCGTTGGCCGCTCGCGCCGACCCAAACACAACGCCAGACATTTGTGTCCGTCGGACCGACCCAGACGAACAAAAAGCGGGCAAAAACGCCGTCCGTTTGGGTCAGTCTGTTGGAGTTGCTCTTATATTACAAGATTTGGGGAGTACTACTCCACCAGTGTAGTGCGGTGTGCTAAGCGTAGCCCACCTAGTGATCACACGCTTGGCTAAGGATAGTCCATGCCAAGCCAAGCCAAGCCGCCGGTCCTCCTCCTACCAGCCAGCTTACCAACAACACAAGCCACAAAAGCCAAACGCGTAGGCCGCAGGCCGCAGCAACACACACAC
Organism: Triticum aestivum; assembly: GCF_018294505.1. Classification (NCBI taxonomy): domain Eukaryota; kingdom Viridiplantae; phylum Streptophyta; class Magnoliopsida; order Poales; family Poaceae; genus Triticum; species Triticum aestivum. The sequence continues at coordinate 11,752,855 of NC_057803.1, forward strand.
ACTCTCTCTCTCTCTGTGTGCGCCTGCGCCCCAGTGTCCCCACAGCTAGGCCAACAAGATCTTAGCTCCCAACGGGCCCCTCCCCGTCCCCGAGATCCTCCGGAGCCGCCGCCGCCGCCGCCGCCGCGACCTCCAGAAATGCCGGCGCCGATCGGGGGGCGGCGCCGGCTGTGAGGCTGCGATGGCGCGGTCCAGGCCTAGGTTCTGGCTCGTGGCGGGCTGCGTCGCCCTGCTGCTCTGGGCCTCCGTCGCGCAGCTCGTCGCCGTCGGCCGCCTCCTCTCCCTCTTCGGCCTCGCCGGCAGCGCGCCCGGCCCCTCGCCGCCGCCTTCCTCGCCCCCTCCCCCGCCGCCGCCCCCAAGTGCGTGCCTTTCCGCCTAATTTTTGTTACCACTGGCTAGTAAATTTTATCGATTAGTTCTTGCATCTACTGGCTAAATTTTATCGGTCAGTATTGTATCTACGAGCAAATAAGTGATGAAGTTATTCAATTTTGAAATGATACATGTAAGAGTGGGTGCATTTTTGTGATCACCCTTCCCCAAATTCATACCAATTTTCCTACCAAAGAAAGAAATATATAGTACCAAATTTGTGAAGTTAGAGGGGTTGCTGCTGAAAGCTTAGCTGCCTTTAGTGAGAAACAAAATGGTTCGCTCTGGAAGGCATGAAAAATGGGAAAATTAACTGATTGATATCTCGGTGGGCGGGGGGAATAGAAGCCGCAGTTACCTTGATGTTTTGTTGAGATACTTATTCAAGGGCTTGCAAAATTTTGTCAAGATGTTACTATTTCAGTCAATCGCCAGTTCGCCACCAACAGTAATTGCGACTTTTTCTCCAGGAATCTACAAAAGCAATGGCTATCTGAAGATATCCTGCAATGGGGGTCTTAATCAGATGCGTTCAGAGGTCAGTTGTCTGTGCTTACTTGCGCTTTTCAATCCTAGCTTTCCCATTCTAACCCTTCTCATTTTGAATCTCTCTTATTAAGATATGTGACATGGTGGCAGTGGCGCGTTTGCTAAACCTCACGATGGTTGTGCCAGAGCTTGACAAGAGATCATTCTGGGCTGATCAGAGGTTCATTCCATTTTCTTGAAGAGGTGCTCTATGTATTAACCAGGTTGATATCTTAAGCGGCTAGTGTTCTGTATGCTTTTCAGCAATTTTGGAGACATATTTGATGTGAGGCATTTCATTACCTCATTAAGAGATGAAGTGCGCATTGTCAAACGGCTGCCAAAGAGGTTTGGTCCAACAGATTCAGGCATCATGCTGGACATGTCACCTGTGAGCTGGTCAGATGAGAAATACTACTTGCACCAGGTTTGTCAGCTTATCTGGGATCCATCCTTGCTTTATGGTACATGTATTGCTATGTGCTCTTCATAGTCTCTCACTTGTGCAGATCTTACCACTCTTCAGCAAATATAAAGTCATCCACTTTAACAAGACAGATGCTCGGTTAGCAAACAATGGCATCAGTACTGAGCTTCAACTTGTTAGATGCCGTGTTAATTTTCGTGCTCTGAAGTTTACCCCTCAAATTGAGGCACTGGGGAATAAATTGGTACAGAAACTTCGAGACAAGGGATCATTTGTGGCATTGCATTTACGATATGAGATGGACATGCTCGCATTTTCTGGTTGCAATCATGGCCTTAATCCTGAAGAAGCCGAGGAACTCAAAAGAATGAGGTACAATTTTCGGTGTACAGTCTTTCACCTAACATCAATAAATACATAGCAGCCTTTTTGATACTGAATCAAGTAATTCCTCAGAGAAGAAGGATAATGATTACTTTATTGATTCTTGACTTATCTACAGATACGAGCAATGGTTACATAGATGTTGTATATATTAGTTTGTTCCTGTGGCCCTGCATACATTTCTCAAGTTTTTATTGCTAATGTTTAGAGCCGGATGCAGTGTAACATCAGTATCAGTCTCAACAAATGGCGCTTTTTCATACATAGTTTCCCATTTCATGATGGATTCATGTCAATGGAATAGAAATTCAATTGCTCATCTGTTGTTAGCATAGTCAAATTGTCTAAGTGCCATCTTATCTTGGTCTTGCTGTTTTTCTTGAGCTGAAAACTGATGCACAAACTTTGAATCACCAGAATCCTACTTTTTTTTCTATCAATCAGATATGCATATCCATGGTGGAGAGATAAAGAAATTGATTCGAAAACCAAGAGATCAGAAGGACTATGCCCACTTACGCCTGAGGAGACGTCACTGGTTTTGAAAGCACTGGGCTTTGAAAAGGATACTCTCATATACATTGCTGCTGGTGAAATTTACGGGGGAGAAAAGAGATTGAAACCATTACGAGCTGCTTTTCCAAAACTTGTAAGTGTGTCCAACACTTTGTCAACTACATTGGCTTGTTCATGTTTCGTGGCAATAACTATAGTGCAACTCCTGACTATTCAATTGCAAGTGAGATTTTGCTCGTTTCTGCCAGCATTGCTTACAGTTTCTGACCTTCCATGCCATGTGTCTAGAGTGTGATACTCCCCCTGTATGGACCAAACCTGCTAATATAAGCAATACCGATTATCTTTCAGGTAAGAAAAGAGATGCTGCTAGATTCAGAACCTCTGCGCCAGTTTCAAAACCATTCTTCTCAGATGGCTGCACTCGATTTCATTGTATCCACTGCTAGTGATGTGTTCCTTCCTACCTATGATGGTAACATGGCGAAACTTGTTGAAGGCCACAGAAGGTATCTATACAGCAAGATTTCATCTTATAAAAACAATCAAATAGCTTTTCAAGATATAGTGTGTAGATATAGCCATCTTCTGCAGCAAGATTTGTACTAGTTTACTCTTTATAAAAATAAATAAATAGTATCATCTGGTCATAATTATCTGGTTGAATTTCTATCTTCAGGTTCCTGGGTTTCCGAAAAAGCGTGTTGCCAGACCGACGGAAACTAGTTGAACTTATAGACTTGTACAACAACAAGACAATTTCTTGGGAGAATTTTACATCTTCTGTCCAAGAAGTTCATAGAGGCCGTGTGGTCCAACCGTCCTGTCGGCGAAAACTCGAAAACAAGCCGAAAGAGGAGGATTATTTCTACGCTAACCCCCACGAGTGCCTGGCCAATTCAAGCCTGTGCAGTGGAAGCAAGGATACAGTCACTGTAAGGTGAGCACATTTGCAGCCTTGCCTGTGCAAGTTACTGTTTGCGATGATCCGCGGACTGAAGCCGGCAAGCAGGCAGAGTCCCGATGATCGTCTAACCGATGTTCCCAGTGTTCTGTTGTATAGGTCAGGTTTTTCTTTTCTTTCTATGCTGCAATCCATTCATTTATTTTGAAGCTTGCCGAAATAGGTAGGAGGCTTTGTGTAAATTTTTGTTGGTCGTTTGCTCTCTTGTTCACTGTTGATTTATTCATGATGATGATGTCGAAAGGGATATACAATTGCCATGGTGACCAATTGAGAGGCATTTTGGTTTCATCAAGTCTTGTTATTTTTTCTTGACTACGCAAAAAAAAGTGTTGTTATTTTTCTTGAGCTCATCATTTCCTTTCATTATCCATGTGAAAAGCTTTCTCTATCTATCCCCGCCAAAAATTTATATAGAAAATAAATGAAACTAAGCCACGCTAAGCTACAAGGTCAGCGTCTGGATTTCAGACGGCCGGCGCCACCACGCCGGCGCTCGAGCCTTGTCCTCCTCTCGTCGGAGAGCTGCCTGGCGAACCCGGCGAGCGCGTCGGCGTTGCTCCCGGCCCCCTTTACCTCCTCGTACCTCCCGGTCTCGACGTTCACCCTGGACACCCTCTGCGCCAGCATCCGCTCGCCGATCCTGAGGAGCTCCGCCATGTTCTCGGGCGTGGCAGCGTCCACCGTGGCCGCCGGGCCGTGGAGCGAGTTGTCCTGGATGCGGAGGTAGTCGCCGTCGCTGTGCAGCGACTGGAAGAGCACGGCGGCGTGGATGTCGACGAGGTCGGAGCTGGCTGCCATGAAGATGTCGATGATGGGCGCCATGCCCTTGTTGCGGAGCCAGCTGATGATGCCCCACTGGGAGCACTGCTTCGCCGTGTACAGCCCCTGGTCGGACGTCGAGCCGGTGCCGACGGACATCACCAGGAACTTGCCGCAGTCCGACGGCTTCACCGGGTACAGCTCCTCCCTGTCCTTGCCCATCATCTTCTTGGTGATCTGCGTCATCGCCACCATCGTCTGCGTTTGTCACAGCTCAGTTCATCAGTGTGATCGGGTCGGGCAAGCGTGTCTGAACATCTGACAGACGGACAGACGCTTGATTGGTTACCGGATTGTTGGCGGCGACGCCGCCGTCGATGAGGTTGTACTCGCGCTCCTTGCCGTTGCCGTCGTGGGTGTGGAAGTGGTGCGCGGGGAGGTAGGTCGGGGCGGCGGAGGTGCCGATGCAGATGTCGGCGAGCCGCGCGTTCTTCAGGGGCATGCTCTTGGCCTGCACGCACGCACACATGATCCATCACGTTTTTAGCCCCATGTCTGTCTGATCCATGATCCAAGTATAAAATTAGCATATATACGTCGTATGTGGAGAAGATGATGGGCTGGAGAAGCTTGACGTCGAAGGTGGGGATGACGACGTCGGTGAGCGCGTCGCACAGCCTCGTCTCGCCGAGCATGCTCCTGATCTTGCCGTGCAGGTACTTGCCGCTGTACCTCGGCCGCCTCAGCGATGCGGTCACCGCGGCGAGCGCGCACCTCCTGGCACAGCTCAACACAATCCACACATCAACCACCAGTTCAGCTCGCATGATCCATGTCCATGAGATGAGATCGTTCGTGCTCTCGCCTTTGAGGGAAGATGTAGGGCCCGTTGTCGAGGTAGAAGCGGTTGACGTCCCTGGCGGCGAAGAGCGGGCGGCCGTCCTTGCCGGGCGCGGTGATCATGGCGGTGATGAGGCCGCCGGTGCTGGTGCCGGCGATGCAGTCGAAGTAGTCGGCCAGGCGCGCGCCCGGGCCGTCCAGCTCCTGCAGCTTGGCCTCGAGGAAGTCGAGGATGGTGCCCGGGATGATGCCGCGGATGCCGCCCCCGTCGATGGTCAGCACCGTCACCCGCTGCCCCGGCGCCACCGGCTGGCCGACCACGCTGCCCGCCATCGCCCGCGTGCTGCACGACTCGCAGGGCCGCCGGCACCAGTAGCTTGCCATCATCGACCCGGCGGCCACGCGTCCGATCGATCAGCCGACGTTGCAAACCGACGTACGACACCTCGGTCGAGAATCAGGAGGAAGAAGACGGGATCGATCGCCGCACGAGAGGGTAGGCAGACCGATGGCGGTAATTGGTGGGTTTGCTAGCGGCGAGCGAGTGGCTGCCATGGTTCATGCCGTAGCGCGCGCTGGTCTATTTTTGGAGTGAGAGAGGGCACAGTAAACAGTAAACAGTTTGCGGGTGTGGTTAACTGAAGACATGCAGACATGCAGTGGAAGAAGAAGGAACCGGTCGGTCTTATGTCGTGGCGCACACAGTGCGAGAGCGCGTTCACTCTGACCAAACTGAAGACGGCCCAAGCTGAGTTCACTGCAAACTATTCTATGTATCGCTCATGACGAAGCGTAAGTGAAGTCTCGGCTGGAGATCTTGACCGGGTTTTTTTTTGGTTCGTTCGCTAGCTAGCTCGCTGTAGAGTTTCGTTGGTTCTTTTTCTTGTTTTTTTGAGGGAATCTTTTTCTTGTTTCTGCCTGTTGCTTGGACTGGTCCGGTTTTCATCGGATTTCGTCTTTCTTCTCTTTTTTGTGTTTTTCTTTACGTTTTTTATCAGGTTTTGTGTTCTTTCTTTTATGTGTTTCTTTACAATTTCTATGGTTTTCTTTTCGTTTCCATAGATTTTCTATTATTTTATTTTTGTATATATTTTTCTTTATGGGTTTCAATGTTTTTTCTTTTTCTGTGTTTCTCTTTGCAGCTTTCATTGGTTTTCAATGTTTTTTTATTCTTTCCTTTTCTATGTGTTTTATTTAATTTTTCATGCCCCTCAACTTTTAAAATGTTTCCATCGATTTTTTCTTCGGTTTTTGTTTGTCTTTTAAATTTCTTTCTTTTTATGTGTTTTTTGTATGGTTTCCTTTTTCCCTTTTCCTTATTTAATACATGTCTACTTTTTTCAATACAAATTATAAAATTTTCATATATATCTACTTTTTTTTACATATTTGACATTTTTAAGTATATGTTTGGTTGTGTGCTTTTTTTCATATATGAAACATCTTTCTGTACACATTGAACAGTTTTAAAATACTACCCCCCTCCGGGTTTATTAGGACCCCTTTCATTTTGAGCCAAAGCTTAATCATGTATTTAACTAATAAAATATACACTATATGTCACGAAAACTATATCAAAGAATACCTCTTTCAAATGCAAATACAACAATATACTTTTTGTAGCATATACTTTATATATTTTGAGTTAAATATATGGTCAAACTTGAACCCAAAATACAAGGGGCTTAATAAACTCGGATGGAGGTAGTACATGATTAGCATGTTGTAAAATATATGTATATATATATATATATATATATATATATATATATATATATATATATATATATTACATATACACTGTATATTTTTTGTATACATAAAGTACATTTTCGCACATGTTTAACATTTTCTAAATACATGATTAACATTTTTTTTCAGTATATGCTTTTGATGACTATTTTTCATGCACCTTGTACATTTTTGTACCCATCTGGAACATTATTTTTTATACACAGTTAGCATTTAAAAAATACATAATTTTTTTTTCAAATATACGTTTTGTCGTGTACTTTTACCATACACATTTTACATTCTTTGTATACAGTAGGGATACATTTTTTTTACATTCAGCTGGTTTTACATTCAAATTAGGCATGGAGGTTGTGTATACAATGCCTTGGGTAGAGCTAAGTGGAGCACTGCAGAACATAATAAATATAAGATTTAATATTCATGCCTTATTTGTACCAGATCATACAAATATGTAATGTAAGTCAAGTACTTCAATATTTTTTATGTGTTTGGATGCTACCAGTGGCGGAGCTAGCATTTGAGAACAGGGTGGTCCGCCCTAAAGGAAAAAAAATGATAACAAATACTATGACAAATGATCTAACTAATTACCCGTATCACACAAAAATAGATCAATATGGTCTGACAAACACACTAAATTCTCAATTAAGTCTAAGTTTAACATAAATAAGCCTACATAGTATATACTACATGGACCATTGTAAGTACATACCTTAAGTTCAAAAAGATTATGTTTCTTCCCTTTCTTCACAACTTCTCTCTGAAAAAGAGAAACAATGTCTTTGGTCCTCTTCATTCTTCGAACAATTCTGCAATAAGAATTTTTCTATCAATAAAGCTATTTGGGGAAGAATTGATGCACAGAATTATGTTGTTGGTCGGTTCATCTATAGGATAGATATCACAGCAAAAAAACCTAAATCAAAAATAAAATTGGGTATTTGAGACCTTAAATCAGGCTCACCTGCTGAGGTGCTGCCGCCGGACTGGGGCAATGGGCAGCCGCTGCCGGCTTTGCACGGGCATCAGGCGGCCGCGCGGGGTAGGGGTGCAGCCACGCAGAGCAGGGGCACACTCAGCTCGCAAGGGGGAGGAGAGGAGGCAGGCGGAACCTCCTCAGCAGCTGGGCGCCGGCGACCGCCACTGGCGAGGCGGGAGGGGCTCTGCGACTGCAAGGGCATCGGGACTAGGGACGAGGCGGCTCTGCGGCTGGTTCTGCTAACGCAATCCATTGCCTCAATGTAGATGACGAAGTGGCCGTGGGCTGTGGCTGCATTCGTAACACGTAAGTGTTTTGGGCCATTATTTTTTATCTGGCCCAGCCAACGATCCATAGGTATATGGGCTGACCAAAAATCCCAGGGTGGGCCGCGGCCCACCCTGACCACCCTGTAGCTCCGTCACTGGATGCTACCTCCCAATTGAGAGGATTTTTATTGTATAGAAGGAAATTGCTGGCAATTGAGGTTGGCTGAACATTCTTTCGCCAAGGTATAGTAAATACTTTATTACGTACCACTCTGTCTCATAACGTAAGATGTTTTTTCAAGTTATCTTGAAAAAACGTTTTACATTATGAGAAGGAGGGAGTAACTTTTATTTATGCTTGATGCAACTCCTGATTGTTGTACCTTACTATACATCACTACATAGATATATGTTTTTTTAGTAATGATAAATTTTAGAATAAACAAAAGAATTTCTTTTTTGACGGGAACACGAATAAATATATGGTCAAAATTGTTTACTCATCAGACCAGGTAACATCCTGAATACCGATGTTCTGGTCCAGACCCAGGGCGCCCCACACCGCCGGTGAGGCGTCTACGACGTTGTTGACGCATGGCTCCTCGTAGTTGTGCTCGGCATCACAACCGTGGACGGAGTCGCACTCGTCCACCACCTTTGCGCTCACTGAGCTGCCACCCTTCGCGGTAATCATGACGGTGCGGCCGCAGCGGGACATGCCATTGAACCAGCCGGTGGAGAGGGCGACGACCATCTCCGAGTCGTCGTGGTACGCGTTGTCGCACTCGGACGGATGGCCTCCGTCCTTGCCCTTCTGGAAGCTATTGAGCGTCAGAACGGCCGGCGTGGTCGCGGACACCGGCGGCGAGCAGAGGAACTGCACGTACTGCCTGCCGTCGACGCAGCAGTCCGGGCTGTTGCTCATCTCGCAGTTGCCGGACCTGCCCGGGAGGTAGCCACTGGGCTGACACCCGGCAGCATCGAAGCCCGTGCGCCGAACCAGGCATGACGCGGTGTGGCAGGCCGAGACCGCGGCGAGGAGGAAGACGGCCATGGCGGGTCGAGCTCCCGCAGTCGCCATCTTGTTGTTGGCACCTAAAAGAACACTTTGATCGCAATGGAATTAGAGGTGCATAGGCATATATGAGCGGACGAAGCCACACGGAGCCTGGAAACCTCCGCGGGCATAAGCAGCAACTCGATCACAACGGAGGCAGAGTCGATCCCAAATTCACATTGATACTTACACCGCCCGTATTTTCTTTGCCAGTTTGCCCCTTGAAAATAGTAGAGTATATAAAGTAGGGTCTAGTACATTGTCCTTATACATGTATTTGTATACATATGTAATTGTAATTGTGATCATCTATATATTGAGACGTGAGGCTGGATGTCAACCACTCACGCAAAACCCTAAATCCTGTGTTTCAACCTGGTATCAGCCAGGGTTCGGCCGCCGCCCGATCCACTCGCCGCCGCCGCACGCTGCACACCTACCATGGTGTTATTTATGTGCAGAAGCAAATGTTCTCGGAATGACCTGAAACTTCACGGAGACACTTTTCAGAAAATAAGAAAAATACCTGCCAAAGATGAAGGTCAGGGGGCCCACCACCTTGCCACGAGGGTGGGGGGCGCGTCTGCCCCCTAGGGCGCGCCCCTACCTCGTGGGCCCCCTGTTGCCTCTCCAACTCCAACTCCACCTCCATATATTGAGTTTCGGGGAGAAAAAAATCAGAGAGAAGAAATCATCGCGTTTTACGATACGGAGCCGCCGCCAAGCCCTAAAACCTCTCGGAGGGCTGATCTGGAGTCCGTTCAGGGCTCCGAAAGGGGAATCCGTCGCCATCGTCATCATCAACCATCCTCCATCACCAATTTCATGATGCTCACCGCCGCGCGTGAGTAATTCCATCGTAGACTTGCTGGACGGTGATGGGTTGGATGTGATCTATCATGTAATCGAGTTAGTTTTGTTAGGGTTTGATCCCTAGTGTCCATTATGTTCTGAGATTGATGTTGTTATGACTTTGCTATGCTTAATGCTTGTCACTAGGGCCCGAGTGCCATGATTTCAGATCTGAACCTATTATGTTTTCATCAATATATGAGTGTTCTTGATCCTATCTTGCAAGTTTATAGTCACCTATTATGTGTTATGATCCGTTAACCCCGAAGTGACAATAATCGGGATACTTACCGGTGATGACCGTAGTTTGAGGAGTTCATGTATTCACTATGTGTTAATGCTTTATTCCGGTTCTCTATTAAAAGGATGCCTTAATATCCCTTAGTTTCCGTAAGGACCCCGCTGCCACGGAAAGGTAGGACAAAAGATGTCATGTAAGTTCTTTTCCATAAGCACGTATGACTATATTCGGAATACATGCCTACATTATATCAATGAACTGGAGCTAGTTTTGTGTCACCTTAGGTTATGACTGTTACGTGATGAACCGCATCCGGCATAATTCTCCATCACCGATCCATTGCCTACGAGCTTTCCATATATTGTTCTTCGCTTATTTACTTTTCCGTTGCTATTGCTATCATCACTACAAAATACCAAAAACATTGCTTTTACTACCTTTACCTTTTGTTACCGCTACCACTACTATCATATTACTTTGCTACTAAATACTTTGCTGCAGATATTAAGTTTCCAGGTGTGGTTGAATTGACAACTCAGCTGCTAATACTTGAGAATATTCTTTGGCTCCCCTTGTGTTGAATCAATAAATTTGGGTTGAATACTCTACCCTCGAAAACTGTTGCAATCCCCTATACTTGTGGGTTATCAAGACTATTTTCTGGCGCCGTTGCCGGGGAGCATAGCTCTATTCTTTGAGTCACTTGGGATATATATCTGCTTATCATTATGAAGAATTTGAGAGATCCAAAAACCAAGATCTATCCCTCAACTACGAGGGGAGGTAAGGAACTGCCATCTAGCTCTGCACTTTATTCACCTTCTGTTTTGAGTAAGCTTGCGACACCTACACCTGCTTCTGCTATTCATTCTGATATGTCGCATGTTATTGATGATGTCACTTCTACTATGCATGATACTTATGATGAAACTACCTCTATACCTGATACTACTATGCCACTTAGTGCTTTTCTTAATGAACAACTTGCTAGGGCTAGAGAAATTGAAAATATTGAATCTAAGGATACTGATGAAAGTGATGATGAAGAACCACTTGCTATTTCTATGGGTTATGTATTTGATCAAGATGCTTCTTTGGCCATTTTAGCTTGCAGAAATAGAACTGAACTTAAAAGATTATTAGCTAAATGGAGTAAGAATCTCTAAATGACAGAATGAAACCTGACCCTGCTTTGGCTACTTCACCTATCTTTGTTACTGATAAGGATTATGAATTCTCTATTGATCCTGGTATAATTACTTTGGTTGAATCTGATCCTTTTCATGGTTATGAATCTGAAACTGTTGTGGCACATCTTACTAAACTGAATGATATAGCTACCCTGTTCACTAAAGATGAGAAAACTCGCCACTTTTACATCCTTAAAATATTTCCGTTCTCATTAAAGGGTGATGCTAAGATATGGTTTAATTCTCTTGATCCTGGTTGTGTGCGTAGTCCCCAGGATATGATTTATTACTTCTCTGCTAAATATTTCCCTGCTCATAAGAAACAAGCTGCTTTAAGGGATATATACAATTTTGTGCAAATTGAAGAAGAGTGTCTCCCAAAAGCTTGGGGGAGGCTTCTCCAATTACTTAATGCTTTGCCTGATCATCCTCTTAAGAAAAATGAAATACTTGATATCTTTTATAATGGACTAACCGATGCCTCCAGAGATTACCTGGATAGTTGTGCTAGTTCTGTTTTCAGGGAAAGAACACCGGATGAAGCTGAAATTCTATTGATTAATATGTTGGCAAATGAAAATAATTGGACACCTTCGGAGCCAATTCCTGAGCCTATTCCTAAACCAACTCCGAAGAAGAGAGGTATTCTATTTCTCAGTCCTGAAGATATGCAAGAGGCAAAGAAATCTATGAAAGAAATGGGTATTAAAGCTGAAGATGTTAATAATTTACCTCCTATTGAAGAAATACATGGTCTTAATTTACCGCCTGTTGAAGAAACATATAATCTTAATCCTTTACCTATTGAAGAAACTCATGGTCTTGATAACCCGACACAGGTAGTAAAGGTAAATTCTCTCTATAGATATGATAAAGCACTAATCCCGTTTACTAAGTTTGCTAGCCCATGCTTAGATGAGTTTGATAAATTTATGGCTAAGCAAGAAGACTTTAATGCTTATTTTGGTAGACAATTAAAATACAATTCAAATATGCTTGGACACTTGGGTGATTATATGGCTAATGTTAAAGGTAAACTTAAACTTATTAGTAAACATGCTTCTATGGTTACCACTCAAGTAGAACAAGTACTTAAAGCTCAAAATGATTTGCTCAATGAATTGAATAATAAGAATAATGATAATGCTGTTAGAGTTATGACTAGAGGTGGTAGAATGACTCGGGAACCTTTGTATCCTGAAGGCCATCCTAAAAGAATTGAGCAAGATTCTCAGAGAAATAATATAGATGCACCTAGCTCTTCTAAAAAGAAGTAAAAGAAAAATGATAGGACTTTGCATACTTCTAGTGATCCTATTGTTGAAACACCTGAGAATCCAAATGATATTTCTATTTCTGATGCTGAAACACAATCTGGTAATGAACCTGAAACTAATGATAATGTTAATAATAATGTTCATGATGATGCTCAACCTAGTAATGACAATGACATAGAAACTGAACCTGCTGTTGATCTTGATAACCCACAATCAAAGAATCAACGATATGATAAGAAAGACTTTGTTGCTAGGAAACATGGTAAAGAAAGAGAGCCTTGGGTTCAGAAACCCATGCCTTTTCCTCCCAAACCATCCAAGAAAAAGGATGCTGAGAATTTTGAGCGCTTTGCTGAAATGATTAGACCTATCTTTTTGCGTATGCGATTAGCTGATATGCTCAAAACCAATCCTTATGCTAAGTATATGAAAGATATTATTACAAATAAAAGAAAGATACCGGAAGCTGAAATTTCCACCATGCTTGCTAATTATACTTTTAAGGGTGGAATACCAAAGAAACTTGGAGATCCAGGAGTACCCACTATACCATGCTCCATTAAAAGAAACTATATTAAAACTGCTTTATGTGATCTTGGAGCCGGTGTTAGTGTTATGCCTCTCTCTTTATATCGTAGACTTGATTTGAATAAGTTGACTCCTACTGAAATATCTTTGCAAATGGCTGATAAATCAACTGCTATACCTGTCGGTATTTGTGAGGATGTGCCTGTTGTAGTTGCAAACGTTACTATTTTAACGGACTTTGTTATTCTTGATATTCCCGAGGACAATAATATGGCTATTATTCTTGGAAGACCTTTTTTGAATACTGCAGGGGCTATTATTGATTGCACTAAAGGCAATGTCACTTTTCATGTTAATGGTAATGAGCATACGGTACACTTTCCGAAGAAACAACCTCAAGTTCATAGTATCAACTGTATTGGAAAAATTCCATCGATTATATTTGGAGGTTTTGAATTTCCTCTTCTACTGTCAAGAAGAAATATGATATTCTTATTATTGGGGATGTGCATATCCCCGTTGAGGTAACATAGTGTTATTCGAAATTTCTCCAGTTCCATGTTATTCGGAATGAGTTCGTTAACAAGACTTGATCAACCTTGTTAGTGGATTCGTTTTGATGATCATGAGATGGATGAAACTAGAAGGCACAACCTTTTGTACCCCACTTTTACTTTCTGTTATTTATATTAAATAAAATAAAATAAATATTTTTCTGTCTGTTATCTGATTATCTGTGCAATATAAAATACCTCGAAAATAAAAGTTCTCCAAATGCCCTGAAAATTAAATATGATTTTTTCTAGAATATTTGATGATTTATGGAACAAAGAACACACCAGGGAGGCCAACCACCTTGCCACGAGGGTGGAGGGCGTGCCCACTGCCTCGTGGGCCCATGGTGGCCCTCATCCACTTATTCCTGCATCCACACACTTCATCTTCCACCCACAAACACGAATAACCAGCTCAAGCACGAGTTCTAGCTCATCTTGCTGGCATTTTCGATCTCCTTGCTCAAAGCACCTCTCACAAAACTGCTTGGGGAGATTGTTCCTTGGCATGTGACTCCTCCATTGGTCCAATTAGTTTTTGTTCTAGTGCTTTATTCATTGCAAATTTTTGCTGTTTAGGTGATCCTGTTCTTGAGCTTGCATGTCAAATTTATATGGTCAAAAGTAGTTTTGATGCATGATATAGGCCCTAGGCACTTGTAGGAGTAGTTGCTATCAATATTATTGAGTTTGGTTTACTTTTATTTTGAAATTACTAAAAATTTCATAATTTTTCAGAAAATGATGAGGAGACTTTTGAGGGGCTCATCGAGCCAAAGCTCGAAGGAGAAGGCACCAAAGCCTAAGTATAATTTGCCTCGCACCACGGAGGTTCGGGCGTGTGAATGGCCTTCCGAGGATTTCTTGAGAGCGGCCGGGATTTATGAAGATTTTCATGAATTGGCTCAGACTGCAGGCCTTACCGCTTTCCTCCACGACCAATGCGATCAGTATCTCTTGCTCACAAATACCTTTGTGCAAAACTTTCATTTCCATTCTAGGAGCTCACCACCTACGGTGGAGTTTTATTTATATGATGAGCATAAGGAGATGTCACTTTGGGGGCAAGACAGAAGAACCACATCGTGAGGATGTGGAGGGATTTATTGACACTATCACTGTAGGGGAAACAAGGAAGGTCTCCGATGCACGAATCACTAATATACATTTTCTTGTTTTACGCTACTTTGCATTATTTGCTAGTCGTTGCTTAATGGTCGCGGAAACTGTGGAAACCTGAGTATCCCTGATATTATTATTTTGCACCACGGTTTATACGGTGATACCTCTTTTAGTATGGGCAGCATTATTGCCAAACAGTTAAGTCTGAACCGTACCAAGGGCCCCATCTTTGGAGGCATCTATACTACACGCCTAGCTGCATATTTTAACATACCTATTAGGCATGCCGAGAAGGAAGAAAAAGTGCTGCCCCATGTTTATCTAGATTATAAAAGTATGGTGGCACATGATTTTATTGTTAAGAATAGGGAAGGAGAGCTTAAATATCAATTGTTCTTTAATAAACATCATCCTGAGACTATTACCTTGCCTGCTCCTTCTTTGTTTGATTTGACTGTAGGCACGTACCTTGTTCCGTTGACGGCTATCCATGCCTACCGGAACCCTGCACCAGCCGAGGAGCCAGAGCCGGAACCACAATTTGATCCTTCACGACAGTCTAATTACCAGTGGGATCCGGAGATGATTGTAAGCCAGTGGCAATCTAAGCCTTCTTCTTCCTCATTACAGTACGACCCCAACAACTATAATTATGGATATCCGCTAGGCCAGCCGTGGCCGTAGACCAACTTAGGCCAAAAGCCTAAGCTTGGGGGAGTACGTTTTTCTCACCAACATTACATTTATGCTCATACACTCATTGCTAGATGTCGGTGCTCATACTTTTTCATTGTATCATCCATGCTAGTTTATTTCCCTTTTTATGCTTTCTTCTTGTGTGTTTAATAAACCTTAAGAAAAACCAAAAAAAATTAGTTGTAGCTTTTAATTAGTTTACTTTCCATGCTTGTAGTAGTAATTAAAAAGAAAACCCAAAAAGATTTCCTGTTCTTCTTTTGCTTATTGGGAGCTTTCCCGTGTAAATAGTTTTATTTCTTTTCTTTTCTTTGTGAGTCGATAGGAGAAGACCATAATTAAATTGTTGAGATGGCTCTTATATGCATTATTGTTGATCTGACAAAAGAGCCCATATTGCCTTGTCTTCTCCTTTTATTGAATGCTTGCAGATTCCAGCTTAGTCCAATGCACGTGCACTATTATTATTTGTTGGAAATATGCTCTAGAGGCAATAATAAAAGGATTATTATTATATTTCCTTGTTCATGATAATTGTATTTTATTCATGCTATAATTGTGTTATCCGGAAATCGTAATACATGTGTGAATACATAGACACCAACATGTCCCTAGTAAGCCTCTAGTTGACTAGCTCGTTGATCAACAGATAGTCATGGTTTCGTGACTATGGACATTGGATGTCATTGATAACGAGATCACATCATTAGGAGAATGATGTGATGGACAAGACCCAATCCTAAACATAGCACAAGATCGTATAGTTCGTTTGCTAGAGTATTTCCAATGTCAAGTATCTTTTCCTTAGACCATGAGATCGTGTAACTCCCGGATACCGTAGGAATGCTTTGGGTGTACCAAACGTCACAACGTAACTGGTGACTATAAAGGTATACTACGGGTATCTCCGTAAGTATCTGTTGGGTTGACACGGATCAAGACTGGGATTTTTCACTCCGTATGACGGAGAGGTATCTCTGGGCCCACTCGGTAATGCATCATCATAATGAGCTCAAAGTGACCAAGTGTCTGGTCACGGGATCATGCATTACGGTACGAGTAAAGTGACTTGCCGGTAACGAGATTGAACGAGGTATTGGGATACCGACGATCGAATCTCGGGCAAGTAAAATACCGATTGACAAAGGGAATTGTATACGGGGTTGCTTGAATCCTCGAAATCGTGGTTCATCCGATGAGATCATCGAGGAGCATGTGGGAGCCAACATGGGTATCCAGATCCCGCTGTTGGTTATTGATCGGAGAGTCGTCTCGGTCATGTCTACATGTCTCCCGAACCCGTAGGGTCTACACACTTAAGGTTCGGTGACGCTAGGGTTGTATGGATATGAGTATGCAGTAATCTGAAAGTTGTTCGGAGTCCCGGATGAGATCCCGGACGTCACGAAGAGTTCCGGAATGGTCCGGAGGTGAAGAATTATATATAGGAAGTGCAGTTTCGGCCATCGGGAGAGTTTCGGGGGTCAACGGTATTGTACCGGGACCACCGGAAGGGTCCCGGGTGTCCACCGGGTGGGGCCACCCATCCCGGAGGGCCCCATGGGCTGAAGTGGGGAGGGAACCAGCCCATAGTGGGCTGGTGCGCCCCCCCTTGGGCCCCCATGCGCCTAGGGTTGGGAACCCTAGGGGAGGGGGCGCCTCCACTTGCCTTGGGGGGCACTCCTCCCCCTTGGCTGCCGCCCCCCTAGGAGATCCCATCTCCTAGGGTCGGCGCACCCCTAGGGGGCCTATATAAAGGGGGGAAGGGAGGGCGGCCGCACCCTGAAGTCTTGGCGCCTCCCTCTCCCCTGCTACACCTCTCCCTCTCGCAGTAGAACGGCGAAGCCCTGCTGCGGTGACTGCTGCCTCCACCACCACGTCGTCGTGCTGCTGGATCTTCATCAACCTCTCCTTCCCCCTTGCTGGATCAAGAAGGAGGAGACGTCACGCTGACCGTACGTGTGTTGAAAGCGAAGGTGCCGTCCGTTCGGCGCTAGGATCTCCGGTGATTTGGATCACGTCGAGTACGACTCCCTCATCCCCGTTCTCTTGAACGCTTCCGCTCGCGATCTACAAAGGTATGTAGATGCATCCGATCACTCGTTGCTAGATGAACTCCATAGATAGATCTTGGTGAAATGTAGAGAATTTTTTTTGTTTTCTACAACGTTCCCCAACATTATTATTCACATCGTTTGGTCGTGCAAGTGAAGGGCAATTATGATGATATATGATGGACTGAATAAGATGAGAAAAGCTGGTATGAACTCGACCTCTTTTGTTTTTGTAAATATGATTAGTTCATCGTTCCTGATTCAGCCTATTATGAATAAACATGTTTGCAATGACAACTAGAGATCATAGTTTCTTGTGCCATGCTTGATTAGCTATGAGTTATAATGGTTTACCTTGCATGCCAACATGCTATTAAAATGGTTATGATGTGGTATGATAGGGTGGTATTCTCCTCTGAATGATTTAAGTGACTTGACTTGACGCATGTTCACGCATGTAGTTGAAACAAAATCAACATAGCCTTCACGATATTCATGTTCATGGTGGATTATATCCTACTCATGCTTGCATTCAGTGTTGATTAATTTTGATGCAAGTTCATGACTGTTGTCGCTCTCTAGCTGGTCGCCTCCTAGTCTTTTGCTAGTCTTCACCTGTACTAAGCAGGAATATTGCTTGTGCATCCAAACTCCTTAAACCTCAAAGTTATTCCACATGAGTCCACTATACCTACCTATATATGGTATATACCTGCCGTTCCAAGTAAATTTGTATGTGCCAAACTCTAAACCTTCAAATAATTATCCTGTTTTGTATGCTCGAATAGCTCATGTATCAACTAGGGCTGTCTGTATCTTCCATGTTAGGCGGGTTATTCTCAAGAGGAGTGGACTCCACTCTTCACTCACGAGATAAATGGCTGGTCACCGGGATGCCCAGTCCCATGCTTTATGCAAACTAAATCAAAATAATTGCAAAAAAAACTCCCCCTAGGACTCTTGTTAGTTGGAGGCACTCTTTGTTTCGAGCAAGCCATGGATTGATGCTTGTGGTGGAAGGGGGAGCATAAACTTTACCATTCTGTTTGGGAACCGCTTATAATGTGTGTAGCATGGAAGATATCGCCATCTCTTGGTTGTTATGTTGACAATGAAAGTATACCGCTCAAAATATTATTCACCTCTGTTTCAAAACCAAGCTCTGGCACCTCTACAAATCCCTGCTTCCCTCTGTGAAGGGCCTATCTATTTACTTTTATGCTGAGTCATCATCCTCTTATTAAAAATCACTAGTTGGAGAGCACTGCTGTCATTTGCATTCATTATTTCTAGTTTACATTAAGTACGACTTGACTGGATCTCTTTTACCATGAATTACAATGTCTAGTCAGTCCTTGGTCTTTAAAGGTGCTATGCATTTATGTTTTGCGGTCTCAGAAAGGGCTAGAGAGATACCACCTTGTTATATCATATTATGATTGTTTTGAGAAAGTGTTGCCATCCGAGTTTTATTATTATGGCTCGCTAGTTGATTATGCTATTGATATGAGTAAACTTGAGACCTATGCGTTATTGCGAATGTGGTTAGTTATAATCTTTGCTGAAAACTTGAATGCTCGCTTTACATATTTACAACAACAAGAGCAAACAGAGTTTGTAAAAGTTTTTCTTTATCACTTTCAGTTTGTCAACTGAATTGCTCGAGGACAAGCAAATGTTTAAGCTTGGGGGAGTTGATACGTCTCCAACGTATCTACTTTTCCAAACACTTTTACCCTTGTTTCGGACTCTAACTTGCATGCTTTGAATGGAACTAACCCGGACTGACGCTGTTTTCAGCAAAACTACCATGGTGTTATTTATGTGCAGGAGCAAACGTTCTCAGAATGACCTGAAACTTCACGGAGACACTTTTAGAAAATAAGAAAAATACCTGCCAAATATGAAGGCCAGGGGGCCCACCACCTTGCCACGAGGGTAGGGGGCGCGCCTGCCCCCCTAGGGCGCGCCCCCTACCTCGTGGGCCCCCTGTTGTTTCTCCGACTCCAACTCCACCTCCATGTATTGAGTTTCGGGGAGAAAAAAATCAGAGAGAAGAAATCATCGCGTTTTACGATACGGAGCCGCCGCCAAGCCCTAAAACCTCTCGGGAGGACTGATCTGGAGTCCGTTCGGGGCTCCGGAGAGGGGAATCCGTCGCCATCGTCATCATCAACCATCCTCCATCACCAATTTCATGATGCTCACCGCCGCGCGTGAGTAATTCCATCGTAGGCTTGCTGGACGGTGATGGGTTGGATGGGATCTATCATGTAATCGAGTTAATTTTGTTAGGGTTTGATCCCTAGTGCCCACTATGATCTGAGATTGATGTTGCTATGACTTTGCTATGCTTAATGCTTGTCACTAGGGCCCGAGTGCCATGATTTCAGATCTGAACCTATTATGTTTTCATCAATATATGAGTGTTCTTGATCCTATATTGCAAGTCTATAGTCACCTATTATGTGTTATGATCCGTTAACCCCAAAGTGACAATAATCGGGATACTTACCGGTGATGACCGTAGTTTGAGGAGTTCATGTATTCACTATGTGTTAATGCTTTGTTCCGGTTCTCTATTAAAAGGAGGCCTTAATATCCCTTAGTTTCCGTAAGGACCCCGCTGCCACGGGAGGGTAGGACAAAAGATGTCATGCAAGTTCTTTTCCATAAGCACGTATGACTATATTCGGAATACATGCCTACATTATATCAATGAACTGGAGCTAGTTCTGTGTCACCCTAGGTTATGACTGTTACATGATGAACCGCATCCGGCATAATTCTCCATCACCGATCCATTGCCTACGAGCTTTCCATATATTGTTCTTCGCTTATTTACTTTTCTGTTGCTATTGCTATCATCACTACAAAATACCAAAAACATTGCTTTTACTACCGTTACCTTTTGTTACCGTTACCACTACTATCATATTACTTTGCTACTAAATACTTTGCTGCAGATATTAAGTTTCCAGGTGTGGTTGAATTGACAACTCAGCTGCTAATACTTGAGAATATTCTTTGGCTCCCCTTGTGTCGAATCAATAAATTTGGGTTGAATACTCTACCCTCGAAAACTATTGCGATCCCCTATACTTGTGGGTTATCACCCTCGTCTCGTCACCCATCGCCACGGTCCCCGCCGCGCTCACCGTCCCGACGATCTCTGTCCGCCGCGGTCGCTACAACTTCGTGCTTTGGGGAGGCATCATCAGCACCGTTCTTGCCGGTGCCAACCTCCACAGACACCTCGATGGCACCAAGGCGGCACCGGCCAAAACACTCGTTGTTAGCACCGGTGATGCTGCTACCACCGTCGCCAACCCGGAGTACCACCAATGGTGGGTTCAAGATCAGCGCGTCAAGGGGCTCCTTATCACATCCATGGATGAGGATATTGCATGCCAACTCATTAGCTGCGAGTCGGCACATGCGGTGTGGACAGCCGTCGCCGCCATGTTCGGCGCTCAGAGCCGCGCCAATGTCTGTCACATCTGGCGGCAACTTCAGTCGCTGAGGAAGGACGATCTGTCTGCCGCGGAATACATGCACAGTATGAAGGCCCTTGCCGACACTATGGCCGCCGCCGGCTCCCCGATCCGTGATGATGAGCTTATCGATCACATCCTCACCGGCCTCGGCTCCGCCTGCAACTCCATCGCCGCCTCCTTGGGCGTGAGTAATGCACCCATGCCCTACTCCAGCTTTTACTCATTGGTTCTGTCCTTCGAGGCGTTGCAGGCACAACAGAGTACGGTGGAGGGGTGGTCTCCCTCGCAAATGCATGGACCCGTTCGAGTGCGTATGGCGCGAGCGGATGCGCACCCTACTCCGATCCCTATCCCTCCCAAGGGGGGGGGGGCGCACGGCTGATGGACATGGCCAGCCAGGGCAGAGCCACCAAGGCGGTAATGGCAACCGCAACACTGGGTATGTCGACAGTGGCCGGCAAGGAGGAGGGGGCAACAACGGCGGAGGCGGTGGGCGTCGCAACCACTGGCGTCCCTAGTGCCAAATTTGCAAGAACTGGGGCCATGAAGCCGACGACCGCCTCAAGCGCTTTGATCAGGATCACAACTCCCGCTCCGCCAACTCGGCCTCCACTAACACCGTCGACTTTCCTTGGGTGCTGGATACCGGGGCTACGGATCACTTGACTAATTATCTTGAGCGCCTCCAGGTTCACGAGAGCTATGACGACAAGGATCAGGTTCAGGTGCCCAATGGTGCAGGTTTGTCTATTCACACATTGGTCATTCGCGTTTACCCGGTTCATCTCTTAAACTGCGTAACATCCTTCATGTTCCACACATCAGCCATCATCTTCTCTCTGTTTATTGTCTTCTTTGTGAAAATGACGTGTATGTTGAATTTCACCGTCGTTTTTTCCTTGTTAAGGACAAAGCAACCAGGCGCGTCATCCTTCACGGTAGAAGTTACCCAGGGGGGGGGGTCTATCCGGTCCCTTCCGCTCGTGCGTCATCTTCATCATCTCGCCATGCCCACTCCGGCGTTCGAGTTTCGTCGTCGCAATGGCATCAACGTCTTGGTCATCCTACAAATAATGTGGCCACTTCCATTGTTCGGAGGCATGAACTTCCGTGCTCTAGTTCAAATAATTCATCGTTAGTTTGTGATGCCTGTCAGCGTGCTAAGAGTCATCAACTACCTTATTCTACTTCATTTCATATCACTACTGTACCTCTTGAATTAATACATTTAGATGTTTGGGGTCCCGCTCTTGCTTCGTCGGAAGGGTACATGTATTATGTTAGTTTTATTGATGACTACACGCGCTTCACTTGGATTTATTTGCTCAAACACGAGTCTGGTGTTGAGCAAGTTTTCTACAACTTTCAGGCTCATGTCAAACGCCTTCTGGATTATAAAATCAAGGTCGTTCAGTCCGACTGGGGTGGTGAATACCACAAATTCCATCGCTACTTTCAATATACGGGCATCTATCACCGACTGTCATGTCCACATACTTCTCAGCAGGACGGTATTGTCGAGCGCAAACACTAACATTTGGTCGAGACCAATCTTGGTTTGCTTGCGCACTCCTCTCTTCCACTTCAGTTTTGGGATGAGGCTTTTCTTACGGCATGTTACCTCATCAGCCGTATGCCCACTCCGGTTCTTAACAAGGACACACCTCTGTTCCGCCTGTTTCATGTTCAGCCCAACTAGTCCTCCCTTCGGATTTTGAGTGTGCTTGCTGGCCTAGTCTCCGCAAGTACAATGCTCACAAGATTGAGTTTCGTTCCAAGATGTGTGTTTTCCTTGGATATAGTCCTTTGCATAAGGGCTATAGGTGTCTTGACCGTACCTCCGGTCAGATATACATCTCTCGTGATGTTGTTTTCGATGAAGCTATGTTTCCTTGCTCCCAACCCGACGTCTTGGTTGATCCGGCTTCTCTTGAACATGCACTCACTTTTCCCTCCGATGAACCGGTTCTAAATGTCCATGTGCGTAAATATGACCTGTCCTATTTGTCACCTAACTTGTCCTTTGCAGGTGATATTGCTTTGAGTTCCCCCAGGTACATGTTGCTGCTACAACGCCTCCTGATGCACCCGAGGCATGCTCAGGACGTGCATGGGGGAGGGCCCAAGGCATGCTCAGGACGTGCATGTCCCGCCGCCTGAGGCAGGCGCGACTGCCTCGCCAGAAGGCACGCCCGCGGACGCTACTGGGTCGCCACCCTCGCCTGGCGCGGCTGGGTCGCCACCCTCGCCCGGTGCGTCGCTCGAGACGCCACCCTCGTTTGGGCCGGTCTAGCCCACCGTCGTCTCTCGGCCCGTGTCGCCTCTTGCTGAGGTTTCCTCAGCCGCGGCACCCTTGGACGAGGCCCCGTCGCCGCCTTCTTCTCCTACCGGTGATGCAGCTCCGGCGCATGCTATGGTTACACACCATCGTGATCATACGCGCAAGGAGAAGTCTTACACTGATGGCATGGTTCGGTATGAGTCTTGCCGCCGTGCCTTCTTCGCCGCGCCAGTTTTCCATCGTGATGCTCTAGGTGAACCTGCCTGGCGTGCCGCCATGTCCGAGGAGTTTGCTGCTCTCCGTCGCACTAACACCTGGGTGTTGGTGACTCGGCCACCTGGTGTTAATATTGTGAGTTGCAAGTGGATTATCAAAAACCAAGCATCGTCCGGATGGGTCTGTTGATAAGCACAAAGCTCGTCTTGTTGCTCGCGATTTCACTCAATAGCATGGGATTGACTATGGAGATACTTTTACCCCGGTGGTGAAGCCTGCCACGGTTCGCTTGGTTCTGTCTCTTGCTGTGTCTCGTGGTTGGAGCCTCCGATAGATTGATGTGAGCAATGCCTTTTTACATGGGTTCTTGGCTGAAGATGTGTATATGCAGCAATGAAAGGATCGAGATGAACCTAGAGGGGGGGGGGGTGAATAGGTACAATTACAAAATTTAATTATTACTTAGCAATTTTAGGCAATAATGCGGAATATGAAGATGGGCCTAATAATTGCAAGAGTAGTACAAGGAGCTAAGCTAGATAAACAAGTATCACAAGTATGTAAGTAAGCAAGCACAATATGATACAAGTAAGTGCTAAGAAACAAGTAACCACAAGTAGAGAGTTAGGGTTAGGAATAACCGCAACTCCGGGAGACGAGGATGTATGCCGATGTCCACTTCCTTGGAGGGAAGCTACGTCACTGTTAGAGAGGTGGATGTTACCACGAAGGAACACCAACGCCAAGAAGGCTCCCCCTATTCTCCCTTTGAGACAACACCACGGAGGCGTTTCTCAACCACTAGTGGTAGACCTTGGGGTGGTCTCCAAACCCTCACAAACTTTTCCGGGGGTAATCACAAGGGTCGATTCCTCTCCGGAAGACTCCTACCGCCTAGGAGTCTCCAACCTCCAAGAGTAACAAGAACGATGGGGAAAAGCTCAAGACTTGCTCAAATCACGAATTCCTTTGGTGCAAAGAAGGGGAAGGAGTGGATCTATCACTTGATTGGAGAACTTCTCTCAAGTGCTCTCAAATCTCTTGGGGATCTAAGATTTGGTGTGGAAGAGTGAGAGAGTGAGTGAAATGTGTTCTTAACAAGCTCAAAGTGAATGGTCCACCTTATCCTGTGGGGGGAGAAGGCTATATATAGTGGAGGTGGAAAAGTAACCGTTTGAGCAACACAAGTGCACAGGAGGCGTCGGACATCCGGTGGCACAGATAGGTCCGGACGTCCGACAGACGTCGGTCGTCCGGTCGCTGGAGAATCACAAGCCACAAATCAGCATACAGCTAACGGACGTCCGGACCGTTTCGGTCGCCGGTGACCGGACATCCGTAGAGGACCGGATATCTGTAAAAACTATTCTGTTGACTAAGTGTCGGACGTCCGGAGGAAAACGGACGTCTGTGGACCGGACGTCCGGAGAGGGTTGGACGTCCGTGAATATTGTTCTGTGAAGAAACACCGGGCGACCGGACAACTGAAAGGGATCGGACGTCCATAACGTACCGGACGCCCGGTGAAAAATGGAGTTGTGGGTTTTGAGCAAATCTTTCACTAGATCCATCGACCCCCTCTTAATAGTGCGGGATCCCTATACTCAAGAACAAACCGTAAACAAAGCCAACACTATTGCCTTGTATCTCCAATCTTGAGTTATATGCATTTATCTTTAGTCATGATCCACACACGGCCTATGAGACATAATCCTGAGATATACTTGATAAACATGATTAGTCCCATACATGCATGTTGTCATCAACATCAAAATAAGATTAAGGGCATGATTGCACTTTCAAGCAGCCACCCGGGTTCGAGGATGCCACTTATCCCTCTCATGTCTGCAAACTTCAGCGGTCTATTTATGGTCTCAAGCAGTCGCCCCATGCCTGGTATGCTCGTTTGAGTCAGCGCCTTTCGCAGCTCGGTTTTGTTGCCTCCAGATTAGATGCATCTCTGTTCATCTTCTCCCAGGGTACTATACAGATATACGTGCTGGTGTACGTTGATGATATTGTGATTGCTGGCTCTACCCCCGCCATGGTGGATTGTCTTGTGCATTCATTGTCTGCTAACTTCCCCATCAAAGATTTGGGTCGCCTCGAGTACTTTCTTGGTTTGGAAGCGTCCTTTCATTCAGGGGGCATGACCTTGACGCAGAAAAAGTATGCTTTGGATCTTCTTCATCGCGTTAACATGGAGAACTGCAAGGCCACTTCCACTCCACTTGCTACATCCGAGAGTCTCTCGCGTCATAGTGGTGCACTACTGGGTAGAGATGACTCATTTTTGTTATCGCAGTGTGGTTGGAGCACTTCAGTATTTGACCCTCACTCGTCCTGATATCTCCTTCACAGTGAACAAAGTGTGTCAGAGGATCATTGGGAAGCAGTCAAGCGTATTTTGAGATATGTCAAAGGTACGCTAGACATGGGACTACGGATTCGTAAGTCCAGATTTACCGGAGTGAGTATATTCACCAATGCAGACTGGGCAGGTTGTGTTGATGATAGGCGCTCCACTGGTGGTTTTGCTATATTCGTTGGACCCAATCTTGTATCTTGGAGCTCGAAGAAGCAACCCACAGTCTCGAGATCAAGCACCGAGGCAGAGTATAAGGCATTGACCAATGGCGCGGCTGAAGCCATTTGGATAGACTCAGTTCTCACAGAACTTGGAGTCCCATGGCAGCGCACTCCTATATTGTGGTGTGATAACTTAGGGGCAACTTACCTGACGGCGAATCCAGTGTTTTATGCTCGGACTAAACACATTGAGATTGATTTCCATTTTTGTGAGAGAACGAGTAGCTGCTTGTGAACTGGAAGTCAGATTTATTTCTATAGATGATCAGTTAGGGGATACTAAACCCACTACTAGACAGATGCTAGACCACTTTAGAACCAATCTGAATCTTGTATGTAGTTCAGATTGAGTGGGCATGTAAAGTAGGGTCTAGTATATTGTCCTTGTACACGTATTTGTATATGTATATAACTGTAATTGTGATCATCTATATATTGACATGAGGCTGGATGTCAACCACCCACGCAAAACCCTAAACCTTGTATTTCAACTGAGTATATGCCATATCTGGATACTGCGATATATTTCATCATTAACAACTGCAAAATTCTCCTAGGGAAACTCAAATAGGTCCATACCTTCTGCCTTAAAGCGAACTAAATGAGCTGCAAATGGTTCCATCCCAAACCACAAAATGGGCCCTGAAATGGCATTTCACAACAACCCCAAATGGCACCCCACACCAAGTCATGAGATCATTTCGCCCTCTAGTAGTACTACACGATAGCAGTGAAACAATTAGGCTCCAAATAGCACTCGTTATCAGCCAAGATGGTTCAACAGGAAAGGTTGCTATGAAGATTCTCTGCAATAAACAATAGAACTGACATATATACATCAAAGACTTAAACTCTAAAGCTCACAAGCTTACGCGCGCCTAAGGCCAACTCCAATGCACTCACACAAAGGGACGCATGTTTTTTTTTTGTCCGTTTGGGTCGGCCGAGCGGACGAGTGTGTTTGGTTTTGACCAGGGTGGTCCGTGCGCCCAACACGGCCGACGCATCCCTAATTTGCGGATAAAAAAATTAAGTCCAAGTAAAAATGAAAAATGGATAAACTTAATAGTTCAATCGCTGACTAAAATCCAGTTACATTAATAATAACTTAAAAATAAAACATTAAAAAAAGAAAACGCGACGGCTGTTGGATCCGCATCTAGGCGGCATCAGCATCATCCTCATCCACGTTTGTGAGGTCAATGTACTCCGGCGACTGCGCTCAACGAAATGCTTGGTCGTAGGCAGCCAGGGTCGCCGCCTGCTGGGCCGCATCGGGCACCTACTGTTGTGCTGGCTGTTGAGCAGGTGCTGCCTTCTCTGCGGGCTCGCACCGCTCCTCCTCATCGTGCTCCACCTCCATCTGCTGCTCCGCGCGTGCTCGTTCCCTGGCCACCGCCCGCGCCTCCAACTACAGGGCGTGCTAGCATTGATCCTCCTCCGTCATGCACACCCAAATTGGCGGACACGAGACGTAGATGGGCACAGTGGCCGTCCATTGGTAGGTGTTCTGCACCCTGGGTGCGGGCGGCGGCAACGATGGCATGAAGGCCCCCACGTCGGCCATGTCGGTACTGCTTTCGGCCAACGCCTGGGCGAGGCTAGGCCACCACGCCTCCTCCTATGCCACCGACTCCTCTTATTGCCGCCGATTGGCTGATGACCCACAAGTATAGTGGATCGTGACTATCTTCAAGGAAAGTACTTCAACCCAAATTTATTTATTCGACACAAGGGGAGTCAAAGAATATTTATAAGCTTTAGCAGTTGAGTTGTCAATTTAACAACCTCTGAAGAGATAACTTTCCTGTAACAATGTATTAGTAGCACAATAATATTCTAGCAGTGATAGGAGAATAATAGTAACAACAATAATAACAAGTTTACAAAGCAGTAGTAGTTGTAATTGAAGTAACAACAATAGGAAAAGCGTAGGCATGAAGTAAGTGATAGGGTTGCTTGGATGAGATTCAATATGCAACGGTCATAACATAGAGCGATAACAAACTAGCTCAATTCATCAATCATATGTAGGCATGCATTTCATAAATAGTCATACGGGCTTGTGATAAGAATTTGCATGGCATGTTTTGTGCTACCTCCCGTGGCAGCGGGATCCTAATGGAAACTACGGGTAATTAATGCACTTCTTTTAATAGAGAATCGGATCAAAACATTAACAATAGTGAATACATGTAATGCTCAAATTAAAGTCATCCTCGTAGAGTATCCCAATTATTGCGACGACCTTGGGGTCTAGGGTTCAAAACAATAAAAAGGTGCATACAACTTGCAAATATGATTTAGGACATAAATATATTCATGAAAATATAGAGGGTTCAGATCTAAAATCATGACACTTGGGTCTTAATGACAAGCATTAAGCATAGCAAAGTCATAACAATATCAATCTCAGAACATAATGGATACTAGGGATCAAGCCTTAACAAATCTAACAACAATTACATAAAAAATCTCGTCCAAATCCCATCTACATCCATATGAAATTCCTCTTTCGTGTGAAATTCTTCAAGTATGTACAATGTTATGCCTCGGTGCTCCAAATGTTCTCTTGCATCAAAGTATGATCTTTTTTGTTTGTATTGCCGATTATATAATTACTTGAAAGGGATCCATGAATAATTATCTTACTTAAGGAGAGCAACTAGCACTATAATGCTAATGTGATGGGGAAGTTTCATCTGGACATTTTGACACCAAGGATCTTGCTTTTGTATGTTTTGGTGTTCCCTCTTCTTACTTGATATTTTGGTCATGGGTTTGACTTTCATTTCCAGATCTATGACCACTTATGTGACCTATACCGGTATTAAGTGGTTGAAATAATACCAACAATAGTCACTTACACATGTGTTACATCACGCCGTGTTTCTGCCCTACTAGTTTGGTTTCATTTTTAGTTGCCCAAACCAACCAAGCAATAAAAGTAAGAATCCACGACGCACCATGATTTGATCTTGAACTAGTGAAATGTTAGAGACACACAATAAGGACATTATCTCTTCTTTAGGGCATCTCCAACATTGCTTACCAAATTTCCCCTATATGTCCAGACTCTTCTTTAGGAGAAATGTTAGGTGCTTAGAGCAACTCTAGCAAGTTGCCATATGGCTCGATCGCCTTTTAGTTGTGCTAGCATATGCAAACAAAACAAGCCGAGTGATCTTAATGTACATAAGATAAAGTGCAGGTCACCCCTAATTATAGCATATTGTTGTCTTTTTATATATGACTCATTTTAGTTCGCATACAAATATTTATCCTTAGTGGCAATAATACAATGCAATAAAATAGAAGTCCTTTTCACTTTCTATCACTATGGTAGTTATTTGCGAGATTAGACCCAACTAATGAATATACCCTACTCTACCGATTATTGATATGAAATGACCAAGATTGAACATGCAACCAGAGAGAAATATGCATCTATAAGTGAAACATAAAGGCATCCATAAATCAGAACATAAAGAAATAAATAATCACATGATCAACATCACCGCTAGGGTTTACATCAAATTAACCATAATCATGTAGGGCGGCTCATATGACTATTGTATTGAACTACAAAGTGGAGAGATTGCATCTTGGCTACTTCCATGAAGTTTGGAGCGTGATGATCGATACATCACCATCGGGAAACATCGATGCTCCATCATTTGATGCTTCTCCTCCTATCTCCACCAATGTTTGGTTAATCCGTCTTTGCCTCTCCATGCACCTAACCTTAACTATGCGGATCCCACCCGTCTTTGATGGAACACATTATTCTCATTGGAACTTTTCTATGGAGTCTCATATTAGCAGCTTGTCGATGGTGCTTGGGACATCGTTGAACACAAGTTCAGTCTGATGGACCCTATGAATTTGACTATGTATGAAGTGATAGTCAACAACTCAATGTCTCTGCTCTTCACTTGACTCGAAAGGGCCTCTCCAGACAGATATATGTCCAAGTGGTCTCCAAGAATTCAAAGATCAAAATACGAAATGGCCAAGTGTGAGATCCACTTATTTGTGATGAACTCAGATGGGACCTCATAATCCATAAGTGCAGAAAATTGTTGTAACTCTTTTCAATATGAAGGTGGAAGCATGGAGTGTTGATATCCCATATGAATCAAATGTAAGAATTATATTCTCTCAAGCTCTGTTTGCCACAGACACAACATTTCGTACATCAACCCTTTGCTTTACCTAGACAGTCTAACAAAAGAAAATTTACAATTCTAAAAGAGGTAGTGTGGAAGGGCATAAAGTGTAAGTAAATAAATATTAGATATTGAAGTCTAAAATGTAAGTAATTAAATTTTGGAGAAGATTCTTTTAAGGAGTACATGCTGTAAGCACACCTAGGAGTTTTCCGGGCATCTATTTAGATAGAGGCTAACGTGCGCTTCGCCGCGTTGTTCTTTTGTCGTGGGACACCTCTTTTTTCTCTAACAGGTTATTGCGGTTGGTTGTTTCATTTGGGTTTTATCTACGTTAGCTTTTTTTAGAATCATCTACGTTAGCTTGGATTTCATTATGCTCTACCAGATTTATATTCGAATGTCGTGTTGGGTTGCTGTTCGAGACGATATTTGTGGTGTCCTTACACGCTTTGGCCTCAGTGTTAGCCGCTGGTGGTTGTGTGAGTCCCTTGGGAGCTCTTATTCCATGTTGTAGCAGTGAAGTTGCTGCTACAACACTCACATGCACTAGTCAATGAAGCTCTCGCTCATTTAGCTCGGCTCCCTGCTCCACTTGCTTTGTTTTTTTTCTCCCTCGCTCCACTTCAAGCTAAAAAAAACCGGCTATTGTGTTTTCTATTCAAAGTGCAGTAAATCAAAAGAAGTTCATGTATTTAAAAAAATAGTTTTTGAAGATATTGTGAGTTAAAAATCTAAATTAATAAAACGTTCACAATTTTAAAAATATTCGTGGATTTCAAAGAATCATGAATTTTAAAATGCTTTACAAATACTAAAATATTTATGAAATTTAAAAATGTTCATGAATTATTTTTTTGTGAATACTAAATTTTTTTCATAGTTTTTTAAAAATGTTCAAAAGTTTAATGAACATTCATGAATTAAAATTCAAAATAATAAATGATAAGAAGTAGAAAAACAAACAAAAAAAGAAAAAAAGGAAGAAAAAACAAAAACCAGTACTAAAACATGTAAAACCACATAAAAGAAAAAGACTAATCAATACCTTCTGAAAACAAGAAAAAGCGACCTACCCAGGAACACACTCCCTTACAAGCGGGGCCCATAGCCCCATGCACAAAGAGGCTCCAAATTTAGATGTGAAGTAGCGATGTGTTGTGAGACGAAAGAAGTGCTTCTGGCGGAGTCTATTTGGAATTATACTTAGGCTTAGTTTGGCAGCTCTGTTTTTGAAACACCATAGTAATCCAAAACCTCGGTTTTTAAATGTGTGGGCAATGAATACTTTGGTTTTTAAAAAGCATAGTTTTTCTCAGTTTTGACGAAACCACCGATGAGTTTGGCAAGTGTTGTTTTTGACTCGCTGCGCCTTGCTCAACTATACTCATGGAGCTGATCTGCACGTAGAAACGACGCCCAATGCATGCATCATTATATGCACGTAGAG
This sequence comes from Triticum aestivum, assembly GCF_018294505.1. NCBI lineage: Eukaryota > Viridiplantae > Streptophyta > Magnoliopsida > Poales > Poaceae > Triticum > Triticum aestivum. Next base: position 11,784,424 of record NC_057803.1, read on the forward strand.
TCGATTGGGTAGTTAGCCTTTAGGTTGCTGCACACAAGTGCTCCACCGACCAATGGATATACTCAAGAGGGTGCCGTCTCTGTAGAGAAACTAACTACCAAATCTGAAGCGCCTAATAATCAGAAGCACTTCGTTGAAAAGACAATAAATCAGAGGGATCAGAGGCGGCAATCTCATTTTATCAACTTTAAACGTAGACGAGGCGACGAGGTCTCTCAGTTCAGTTTATAAAAAAGAGGTTCTGGCCTCTTTTTAAAATAGTACAAAAAACCACAGTATGATAGATACCTTGATATGTGAAACTACAGTATTTGTTTTATCCAAACACCTCAAAGTATTTAATACCAAAATTATTTCAGAAACCACAGTATTTTCAGAAACCACAGTGTTTTTCTGACGACAATGAGTGAAGACCCGACAGTACTATGTACCAATAAATAGACCGAATGTTTTTTAAAAGGTACCCAACAAAGAGCCTCGTTGTTGCGTACCCATGAAAAAACACTCAACGAATAGCCTAACGCTATGCAATGATAGATTTTCCTATAGTGTGGGAGTGTGAGCTGAAGGTACAACTATCCTCCTAATTATCTAAACACAGGATTACGTGGATTTATTTTAGGTCTTTCGACGATATGCGTTTATTGGAAGAAGACGTTCCGTCGATTACGTAGACATCTGTGATGGCTTCGTCAATCTCAAGATGATATGCCGGTTTAGTCTCTTGGAGGTGTTCATAAGAATAGGGTATACATGCATGCATTCATAAGGATGAGTGTATGCGCATATTAAACAAAGACACGTTGCTCATGGTCTCTGGCTAGTTTTCTTTTGTGGGTACAAGTAGTTACACGGTTGTCATGCACGTGCCTAGATTGAAAACGCACGGTTATCACGAACAGGCAAGCGTCAGCCCACACGCATATCGGCCGTGTCCTAGCACGTACGTGAAGGTAGCGACTTAGCGCGCGACGCGACGAGTGTGAAGTGTACTCGAGCGAGTCCACACTCACCGTGGCCTCCATCCACCACACATTCCCATATCAAGTCCATGGACCACATGAGTGGAGCTAGCAAAGGTGAAAAACTCATTATAGACGGTGTTTCACGTGTCAAAATCTCTTGACTGACCGATGTTATATCGGATGTCCCCAAAGGGACTTGACTGACCGATGTTGGAGTCATCGTTTGCATGCGTTGGCAAACGGCCGACTGACCGGCCGGCAGGGCAGCACTATAAACAGCCCCGCGCGCAGCCAGGCAAGGCGCCGCACCATATAAATCGTCCGAACGATCGGCCACATCATCTATCGATCTTCTGGCCGGCCGTTCCAAGATGGAAGAGCACAAGACGACCGGCCTCGCTGCGACGGCGAGCCCCCTCGGCGAGCCTCTTCTCACGGCCACCGGGAAGCGGGTTGTTGACCGCGACGCCGAGGCGCAGCTCCCCCCGTATCCCAGCGCCGGCGCCTCCTTCTCCAGGACGTGCCTCAACCTCACCAACGCCGTGTCGGGCATCGGGGTGCTCTCCATGCCCTACGCCGTGTCGCGGGGCGGGTGGCTCAGCCTGGCGCTCTTCGCCCTCGTCGGCACCGTCTGCTACTACACCGGCACGCTCATAGCGCGCTGCATGCTCGCCGACGGCTCCGTCGCCACCTACCCGGACGTCGGCCAGCTGGCCTTCGGCGCCGCCGGCCGGAGAACCGTCGCCCTGTTCATGTACGTGGAGCTCTACCTCGTAGCCATCAGCTTCCTGGTCCTCGAGGGCGACAACCTAGATAAGCTCTTCCCGCCGGCTACCGGCTGCGCGGTAAGCAGTTGTACATCGTCCTGGCCGGCGCCGTCGTGCTGCCCACCACCTGGCTCAAGAACCTCGGCGTGCTCGCCTACGTGTCGGCCCTCGGGCTCGTCGCGTCGGCGGCCCTGACGGCGTCGCTGGTCTGGGCCGGCGTCTCTGAGTCCGGTTTCCGCGGGAGCGGCAACGTCCTCAACCTCGCCGGCCTGCCAACCTCCCTCGGCCTCTACTTCGTCTGCTTCACCGGCCACGCCGTCTTTCCCACGATATACTCGTCCATGAAGAACCGAGAGCGCTTCTCCCAAGTGCTGCTCTTCTCCTCGGTGCTCTGCAGCCTGAACTACGGACTCACGGCGGTGCTGGGCTACCTCATATACGGCGACGACGTGCAGTCGCAGGTAACGCTCAACCTGCCATCAGGGAGGCTCTACACCAAGATCGCCATCGTCATGACCCTCGTCAACCCGCTAACCAAGTACGCGCTGCTCGTCGCGCCCATCACGTCGGCGATCGAGGAGAGGTTCTCGCTCATGGGGAGTGGGCCGGCGAGGGTGGCCGTCAGCACCGCCGTTCTCGTCAGCACGGTCGCGGTGGCGTGCATGGTGCCGTTCTTCGGGTTCCTCATGTCCTTCATCGGTTCCTTCCTCAGCGTCATGGCCACAGTCTTCTTCCCCTGCCTCTGCTACCTCAAGATCTACAAAGCCAAAGGCCTACGCCGTGTCGAGGTCGCCGCGATCGTCGCCATCCTGATGCTCGGGGCGTTTGTTGCCGTCACTGGCACATACACTTCTTTGTTGGACATCATAGGCACTTTCTGACAGATAGTATACTTCCTCCAGGTTTTTTTAGTCTGCATATAAGTTTTGTCTAAAGTCAAAGTATCTCTACCTTGATCAAACTTATAAAAAAATTTATCAACATTCACAATGTCAAATCAATATTGTTAGATTTATTATGAAATGTAGTTTCATAGTATATATATTTGATATTATAGATATTAATATTTTTTAGGCCCTGTTTGGTTCATAAGTCCTAGGACTTTTTTAGTCTCAACTTATAAGTCTCAAGTCCCTAAAAAGTCCCTACCTGTTTGGTTCCTGGGACTTATAAGTCCCTATAAGACCATATTACAACTATAAGTCCCTATAAGACTCTCCTTGAGAGTCTTATTTCATAAGTCCCAAATGCCCACTTTAAGTCCCTATAAGTCCCTCCTGTTTGGTTTAGATGGGACTTATAGGGACTTTTTAAAGTCCCTAAACCAATAAGTCCCTGGAAACAAACACCCTCTTAGTATAAGTTTGGTCAAACTTTACAAAGTTTGACTTGACACAAATCTAATATGCAAAATAAAAAGAACCAGAGGGAATACTTCCTTTTAGCTGTGCTATGCTAGCATATCTATAATACCTAAATAGTTCATCCCCACTAACCTATTTCTCTTGACATGCAGCCTGTCCACATCATCAGTCCAGTCATATCAGCATTTTATTAGTGGCTTACATGTGAGACCCACCATAGTACATAACATCCACATCAGCTTCAGTTACCACCAGTAGGACCACGAGAGGCTAACCATGCACCAACGTCAATTTCCTGATTCAGCCCAACCCATCTCGCCCCTATTCCCCTGGATAGCATCACGCGCGGAGGCGGCAGCCACCGGCGGTGGCGGCGGCCAGGAGCCCCTCTCACACCCTCAGGCAGGAGCATTCTACGTGCGGAGAGGCGCCCCTCCGGCAGGACCGCCGGCTCAGCTCACCTCTGAACACTCCGACGCGGCAGCCCGGACCGCCTCTCACACCCCTCAGGCAGGAGGAGCCTTTGCGTGCGGCGCGACGGCCTTCCGGCAGTCCTGCCGGCCCAGCTCCCTCTGCGTGCCGCGCGTCGTCCCTCCGGCAGGACCGCTGGCCTATCTCCCCTCTGATTTTCTAACGACTCTCTCGGGCTGTGTCCCCCTTCTCGTGCCCAGCTCCCCTCCCGTTCCGGACAAGACGCATCTGCCTTCGGTGGGATGGTCGGATTCGATCGGTTCCACCGGAATCGGACCGCCAGCTGATGTCCGGAGGTGCTCCGTGGCTGGATTCCCTCTGGTGGGCACTCCGTCCTCAGCCATGGGATGCACGCCACTGCTGCTCATCCCGACTGGGCGGAGGCTCCCTTTTCCTGCAGGTGCTGCCCCGCTGATTTAGTGCTCAGAAAATTTTGTTGGCTGTTGATTTGCTGCCAAGGACGGCAAACTCGACTATGGCGACGCCATCTGTGGACTTCAAGGTACTGTGCCTGTGCACTGTTCTTCACAAGAGTATTTTGTTCTTTTTTGTTTCGAGGGAAAGAGTATTTTGTTCTTTCTTATGTATAAATCCCTATATATTCTTATGAAAAAAATGTCACACCAACCTTACACAGCCTACTGCTTCAGCCCCTCTGCAGCCCATTGTTTCCACCAGCCCACATAGTTTATCGTCCCCGGTTATGATCTATAGCGGACAGCCTGCTTTTTGTTGTTGTTGCATACAGGCTGCTAAAAATACAATAAACTCCTGTTGCAGGTGCCTAATTGATGTTTGGCGTTCCCTCTTCTAATAACGTTCGTGACGTTCCACTTCCTCTCCCCACAATCTCGAGAGAAACTGATGGATTTTTGCCCTATAAAGTCTACTACACCTAAGTACCTCACCTCATTTTGTATCATCGTCCTCCAGTACGGGTGGGTCTCTCCCAGAATTCTCATACTGCAGCCGGTGAGAAACTCGCTCCGATCTCCTCTATATTCTGTATGCCATATTACTGCTTTCCATCACAAATTTGCACTTTGTCAGGTTGTGCGTGCTTGACGACACCCCGGTAGCTATCTTCGTTTGTCTTCCCTCACTGCATACACAAACGAATTCGATTTCTACCTCCTACTGGTACATATTATTTCTTATTTTCATACCAATTTTGCTGAGCTTCCATTGTAACCCAGAAATGTTATCATCAGGGACACCTTTTATTTCATGCAAATATTATAAACCAGACACATGACTTAAAATTTCCTATAAATATTACCTAATTTATGCAGCTCAAACTGTGCCAGTGTTTTAAAAATGTCAGACCATTTTTGGTTGAAGGCCTGGGCACTCTGCCTCCGAATAAGTGGTGCCTACATGATGAAATTTTTTGCTTGGCCAAACTAGCCTTGTGGGTGAACGTTTCGTTCTTGACCTTGCTTGCTGCTATGTCGTTCAGTGAGGCCAATCAACGTATTTACATTTTCTTTCCAAGTAAGCCATCCAAACAATCACCACGCCCAAATCTTACATGCATGTGCTATATTAATACATACAGTAACTGCTTAATTTACTGGTGATTAGAATCACAATATAAATACCATTTATGACTTTCTATACAGTCACTGCTATTTTTTTAATACCATTCACTGCTAAATTAGTTTTTTTTGCGGGGCACTGCTAAATTAGTTGTGTATTAATAATTCTTAAAACAACATCGCTTGGTTACAATTTTTTTTTCTGCCCCACATCTATATATAACAGCACCCGTAGCATTCTATCTGTAGAAGTTCATCTTCCCTACACCTAAATATTGACTTTTACAAACTACATGGACAACCAGCAGGAAGGCAACAGGTACAACTATTACATACAAAGTAGTTTTCTCGGTTCCTCCTACGAAATTAACACCATGCATACCTATTTTCCTATAGTATGCGATCTCATGCACCAAGAAAAGTTTTGCCACCTTCATCAACGCAACAAACAAGAGAAAGACACAAAGACTACATAGCGGCTGTTACAAAGATGAAGAATGCTACAAAAACGCCAACAACCAGCATATCATTTCTTTTTTCTTTTTCTTTTGCGAGTAACCAGCATCTCATTTCAACACGACACCACAAAGGATCATCCATCCAGGGCTGGAAATACATCTTTGAGTACATCAAGAAAGGAATCCCAGATGTACAATTCGTTCACAAGGAAGAAGATATTGTGCTATTTATCCTATGAAACTGTTAAAGTAAAATAAATTCATTATTACATTTTCACTCAGCAGAATTTATCAAAATTATTGCAACCAATTCCCGCAGCAACGCGCGGGGAATTGTCTAGTATAGTACAAACAAAACAAGCCAAGCGATCTTAGTGCATGTAAGATAAAGTGAAGGTCGCCCCTGATTTTGAGAATCCGTGTTTTGGAAAACAAATCAAGGACTCATTAATTATCAACTTCAATATTCACGCTCAGAGGCCAGTCTGTTGGGTGTCAAGGAGGGCACTTTCGTAGGGATTTCTTTTTTAGAGTTAAACTTTCGTAGTTAAGAATATGGATGGTGGGGAGTTCTTTCTTAGAATGAGCCGACAGATGTTTGAACCTCAGCTGGAAGGTGATAATTGTCTATGGTCCGGCTGACCATGGGTTGTTTTCAATTTTTTTATCTGAGCTAAAGGCCGCTACTGATCGAAGTCCCATCCCGATGGTAGTGGCAGGGGACTTCAGTCTGATTTGGCAGCGCGCAGACAAAAGCTCGACTATTGTGAACCTTCCGCGCATGAGTCTTTTCAACGACTACATTGTGCAGATGGCTCTTCCCAAGATTGCTCGCGTGGGGGCTAGGTTTACTTGGACAAATAAAGAGCTCAACCCAATCCAGAGTGTGTTGGATCTAGTCCTTGCGTCCGTTCAGTCGAAGGTGGCTCTTCCACTATGCTCCCTAAAGGCAGTTACCCAATTTGGTTCTGATCACTCATCCCTGCTTTTCTTGTCGGGGAGGGTACCCCCTAGATCGAAGTGTTTCCACTTTGAAACCTTGGTTTTTGCAGTAGGTTTTGTGGAAGCAGTGCAACTTAGGTGGGCGAAGGCGGCTGCCGCTCCGCCTAGGGTGTTCTGTGTTGTCGATATTTGGCATCATTGTCACAAAATAGTGTGACAATTCATGCATGGGGGGGGGGGGGGGCAATCTTGGTGCTTAACTAGATCAGGGCGTTGGATGTGATTGTCAGTGGCATTGGCCTCTGTGCCGATGAGTGGTTCGTGCGGCACACCCTCGAATCCTTTCATATGGAGATCTTCAAGGGTGAAGAGCTTTTCTGGCAGCGTCGGGCAGTGGGGGTGGGGGTGGAGGTGTCAGAATTGGCTCTTAGAACAGGGACGCTAATGCAGCCTATTTTTAGGCTATTGTTAATGGGTGGCATCACAAATGCTCCATCCCTTGTTTGTGGGAGGGAGATGGCCACCTTGAGCAGTCGAGAGATATCATGACGCACATTTACTCCTTCCATAAGGAGCTCTTCACGGCAGAAGCCTGCTATAGGGTTTCTCTGGCAGATGATTATTGGCCAGTAGTAGCCAAAGTTTATGCCACTGAGAATGTGGAACTATCCCTGCCTTTCTCGTTGGAGGAGGTGGGTAGGGGATTGCCGACATGAAGGCTAGCTAGGCACCTGGCCCAAGCGGCCTGCCGGTGGCCTTCTTCCAGAAGTCTTGGCTGCAATTGCAGCCTATGATCATGTCGATGTTCCATGAATTTTATATTGGGACTCTCGGCATGGTGCACTTGAACTTTGGTGTCATTACTCTGACCCCCGAAATAGTGGTTGAGAAGCCGGACGGTGAAGAGTCGTACGCCTCTCCCCCGCATAATCTGTCAAAGTGGAGGTTGTCGTGGTGCGTGGCCGACGTGCTTGGCGCTAGGCAGAGGATGGTAGAGTCAATGTGGTGGCATGGTCGTGGAGGTGCTACAACGGTGGTGAAAAGAGACCACCAACACCGGCAAGAGTGTTGGGAATCGTTGCATGGAAAAAAAAATCTACGGACACGCAAGATCTATCAAGGAGACGCATAGCAATGAGAGCGGGAGAGTGTGTCTACGTACCCTCGTAGACTGTAAGCGGAAGCGTTAAACAATGCGGTTGATGTAGTCGAACTTCTTCGCGCTCCAACCGATCAAGTATCGAACGCACGACACCTCCGCATTCTGCACACATTCAGCTCGGTGACGTTCCTCGCCTTCTTGATCCAGCAATACGTGGAGGCAGTAGATGAGTTTCGTCAGCACGACGGCGTGGTGACGGTGATGGTGAAGTGATCTCCGCAGGACTTCGCCTAAGCACTACGAAAATATGAGTGCGGGTGTAAACGGTGGAGTGGGCGCCGCACACGGCTAACAATTGATCTGGTGTTTGCTAGGCGCCCCCTCCCACATATATATAGGTGCAAGGGAGGAAGGAGTAGCCAAAGGAGGCACCCAAATAGGAGGAATCCTACTTGGGGTCCTTCCCAAGCCACACCCCTTTCCTTATTTGGAGTGCGGGGAAAGGCAGGGGAGGGTGGCGCCCCCCTTTCCTTTCTCCCATGAGAGGGAAAGGCGGGAGGGGCTAGCCCTCCCCCTTTTCCTTCCCTAGGGCTGGCCAAACAAGGGAGGGGGTGCACCAGCCCCCTTGTGGGCTGGTCTGTCCCCTCTTTTGGCCCATAAGGCCCATATCTTGCCGGGGGGTGCCCAGAACCCCTTCAGGTGAACCGATTCCTCCCTGGTAAGTCCCAAAACACTTCTGTGTCCAAATACCATCGTTCTATATATCAATCATTACCTCTCGACCATTTCGAGACTCCTCGTCATGTCCGTGATCTCATTCGGGACTCTGAACAACATTCGGTCACCAAAACATACGGGTTCGAGAACTATGTAGACATGACCGGGACACCTCTCCAGTCAATAACCAACATCGGAACCTGGATGCCCATATTGACTCCTACATATTCTACAAAGATCTTTATCGGTCGAACTGTTATGACAACATACGTAATTCCCTTTATCCATCGGTATGTTACTTGCCCGAGATTCGATAGTTGGTATCTTCATACCTAGTTCAATCTCGTTACTGGCAAGTCTCTTTACTCGTTCCGTAATACATAACCTCATGACTAACTCCTTTGTCGTTTGCTTGTAAAGCTTATGATGTGTATTACCGAGAAGGCCCAGAGATACCTCTCTGATACTCGGAGTGACAAATCATAATCTTGATCTATGCCAACTCAACAAACACCTTCAAAGATACCTGTAGAGCATCTTTATGATCTCCCAGTTATGTTGTGTGTTTGATAGCACACAAGGTATTCCTATGGTATCCGAAAGTTGCATAATCTCATAGTCAATGGAATATGTATTTGACATGAAGAAAGCAATAGCAGTAAACTGGACGATCAATATGCTAAGCTAACGAATGGGTCTTGTCCAGCACATCATTCTCCTAATGATGTGATCCCATTATCAAATGACAACACATGTCTATGGTTAGGAAACCTTAACCATCTTTGATCAACGAGCTAGTCTAGTAGAGGCTTACTAGGGACACGGTATTTGTTTATGTATCCACACATGTATTTAGCTTTCCGATCAATACAATTCTAGCATGAGTAATAAACCTTTATCATGAATAAGGAAATATAAAATAACAACTTTATTATTGCCTTAGGGCATATTTCCTTCAGTCTCCCACTTGCACTAGAGTCAATAATCTAGTTCACATCACCATATGATTTAACACCCATAGTTCACACCGCCATGTGACCAACACCCAAAGAGTTTACTAGAGTCAATAATCTAGTTCACATCGCCATGTGATTACCACCCAAAGAGTACTAAGGTGTGATCATGTTTGCTTGTGAGAGAGGTTTAGTCAACGGGTCTGTCACATTGATAACCCACAAGTATAGGGGATCACAACAGTTTTTGAGGATAAAGTATTCAACCCAAATTTATAGATTCGACACAGGGGGAGCCAAAGAATATTTGAAGGTATTAGCAGCTGAGTTGTCAATTCAACCACACCTGGAGATTAATTATCTGCATCAACGTGATCAGTAGCAAAGTAATATGATAGTTTTGATAATAGTAGTAGCAGCAATGGTAATGGTAACAGTGATAACAGTAGTTTTGTAACAAGTGCAACAGTAACGATAGCAGTAGTAACTTAGCAAGAACAATATAAGATAAATTCGTAGGCTTTGGATCAGTGACTTGTTGGATGATATTCATCATGAGACAGTTATAACCTAGGGCGATATGGCACTAGCTCCAGTTCATCAATATAATGTAAGCATGTATTCCGTAAATAGTCATACGTGCTTATGGAAAGAATTTCCGTGACATCTTTTGTCCTACCTTCCCGTGGCAGCGGGGTCCTATTGGAAACTAAGGGATATTAAGGCCTCCTTTTAACAGAGAACCGGAACAAAGCAATAACACACGGTAAATACATGAACTCCTCAAACTACGGTCATCACCGGGAGTGGTCCCGACTATTGTCACTACGGGGTTGCCGGATCACAACACGTAGTATGTGACTATAACTTGCAAGATGGGATCTAGAACATAGATATAATGGTGATAACATAAACGGTTCACATCTGAAATCATGGCATGCACCCGGGCCCAAAGTGACAAGCATTAAGCATGGCAAAGTCATAACAACATCAATCTTAGAACATAGTGGATACTAGGGATCAGGCCCTAAAAAACTAACTCGATTACATGATGAATCTCATCCAACTCCTCACCGACCAGCGAGCCTACGAAGGAATTACTCACTCCTGGTGGGAGCATCATGGAATTGGCGATGGAGAAGGCTTGGTGACGACAAAGAACGAAGACCCCCCCTCTCCGGAGCCCCAAACGGACTCCAGATCAGGCCTCTCGATGAAGAACAGGAGGTGACGGCGGCTCCATCTCGTGGATCGCGATATTTCTTTCTCCTTGATTTTTTTCTGGAAAATTAGGATTTTATATCGTCGGTTTCAGGGTCTGCGAGGCTATCAGGTGGGGACAACCCACCTGGGCGCGCTAGGAGGGGGGCTCCCTGGTGGGTTGTGCCCACCCAGGTGCCCCCTGGTGGATCTTGGCTCCAGAAATTCTTATTTATTGTATAAAAAATCCTCACATAGTTTCGTTCCATTCCGAGAACATTTATTTCTGCACAAGAACAACACCATGGTAGTTCTACTGAAAACAACGTCAGTCCGGGGTTAGTTTCATTCAAATCATGCAAATTAGAGTCCAAAACAAGTGGAAAAGTGTCGGTGTCAAAACCGGCAGATCTCGAGCAGGGGGTCCCGAACTGTGCGTCTAAGGCGGATGGTAACAGGAAGCAGGGGACACGATGTTTACCCAGGTTCGGGCCCTCTTGATGGAGGTAATACCCTACGTCCTGCTTGATTGTTCTTGATGATATGAGTATTACAAGAGTTGATCTACCACGAGATCGTAGAGGCTAAACCCTAGAAGCTAGCCTATGGTATGATTGTCTGTTGTCCTACGGACTAAACCCTCTGGTTTATATAGACACCGGAGGGGGCTAGGGTTACACAAAGTCGGTTACAAGGGAGGATATCTTCATATCCGTATTGCCCAGCTTGCCTTCCACGCCAAGGAGAGTCCCATCCGGACACGGGACGAAGTCTTCAATATTGTATCTTCATAGTCCAATAGTCCGACCAAAGGATATAGTCCGGCTGTCCGGAGACCCCCTAATTCAGGACTCCCTTAGTAGCCCCTGAACCAGGCTTCAATGACGATGAGTCCGGCGCACAGTATTGTCTTCGGCATTGCAAGGCGGGTTCTTCTCCAAATCCAGAATATCTGCTAAGTAGTGTCTAGCTCCCATAAATGTTGGACTTCTTGGCTTCTGCACCCAATAAGGGCCATCTTCCACGCGTCGAGCGAATGCGAGGAGCCAGGGCGTTTTTACATTCACCCCCCTAGCCAGGTAAATAAATCGTCTATTAAAGGGATGGGGATTCTTAGATCCAATCCACACCATCCTCCCACGGCGAGAATCCATCGGAGCGCGCTCGGAAAAATCCATTCCATCGAGCAGATGTACTATGAAAATCAAGGTTTTTGGCTGGCTTCTATTTTTTGACAGGTTCAACACTAAGGACATGCTGGTCCGCAGGCATTGGAGGTCCCCTACGGCTGATAATCTATGTGTCATCTGTAATGCCTATGTTTGGGAGGACAGGGCTCATCTTTTCTTTGGTTGTAATTTCAGTGCCAGGGTTTGGAACTACCTGTAGATCGATTGGTCACATGGTTCTACTATTCAGCAAAGTATATCTCAAGCAAGGCAGAGATTTGGGCATCCTTTCTTTTTTGAAGTTATGATCACAACTGCTTGGAATATCTGGATCTGAGAAATGGGAGAACTTTCAGGGGAGTTCAGGCTACTTTTGCTGCCTGGAGGGGCAGTTTTGTACATGATATTCTTCTCCTGTCACATAGGTTTAAGGATAGCTCTAAGTCTAGGCTTGTAGATTGGGTTAACTCCCTTATGCAATTGTAAGTCCTTCTTAACCTTTAGTTTAGGGTTGTAATCTTTTTTTCTTTCTCTGTATAGTTTGCCTCTTTTGAGACTGCAATAAAGGGCTGTGGGGTTTTTACCCTACAGTAAATATTTAAAAAAAATCCATTCCATCATGGCCGGCCACCGCAGCTCCTCCTCTTGCTCCTGTAGCCCTAAGCCCGGTGATTGGGAGAAATGTTCCGTCCCGCACAGCCGATTAGTAGAGTTGCAGACCCAGGGATTTCTCCCTCTAGCGTATATGGTCCCCATCCGAGCCAGGCTCGCCACCTATAATGATGGGGAGCAAGCGGAGAGCTTCCCCAGTCCCTCTAAGGGGGAGCGGGTATGCCTTGTCCCTTACTTACTAAGGGGACTCGGATTTCCAATTCATCCGTTCCTCCGCGGGCTCCTAGAGTTTTACGGCCTCCAACTGCATAATTTCACCCCTGCTTCCATATTACACATCGCTGGTTATGTTGCCCTTTGTGAGCTGTTTCTGGGCTGCGAGGCTCATTTCGAGCTGTGGAAAAGGTTATTTTGCCTTGTGCCCCGCACACAAAAGGGGTCACTTTATCAGGTGGGCGGAGCCGAAATATGGCGCATCACCGAGACCGGATATCTGTCCGGTACTCCGAAGAAGACGTCCGAAGACTGGCCTTCGGAGTGGTTTTACATGGAGGACGCCCGCCTTCCAGACCCTGTTCGGCGGGGTCTTCCTGAGTTCAACAATGCTCCTCTGAAGAAATGCCGAAGCTGGCGCCCACGAAGCCCCCAGGAGGAAGACAACAGAGAAGTCCTTTACCTGATGAACCGGATTAAAGCGCTGGCTCAATCAAGATTGACAATAATCGAGGTTATGTCAATATGCATAATGCGGGGAGTGCAGCCACTTCAATATCGAGGGCACCCCCTGTGGTGTTTTAACAGGGAAGATGATGCCACCCGTTGCGGGCGTAAGGGACCGGACTCCGCTGCTGCTTTAGCAAAAATTCTATCCGAGTTGTTCAAGGGAGAGGAAGAGGAGTTCATCCGTATCAAGCCACGGGATGGATTCTCCATGTACAACCCTCCAAGCTGGGTGAGTTGTACCTCTTTACTCCCATCCTTCCCGCATTCTTCATCGTAGGTACTCACCTTGCCATTTCACGGCAGGAACTACGAAAAGCTATAAGGGAGGTCAACAGCCCACCTCCACAACCAGAGGACCCTGGCCGGGCCCTCGATCCCATACTCGAAGAGGATCCGGACATATTCGTGGAGCTGATAGACAGGCAATTCTATCAATTGAGCTGTGATGACGCCATGGTGGCCATAACGGCCGACTATCCCGGACTACTCCCTGTGTCGCATGTAAGAAAAACCAAAGTCCCAACTCCCAAAAAGGATCCCCTTTTATGCACTTCACCTACCATACACATATGGTGTTTTACAGGGAAGGCACTCGGGACGCCGTGCCGAACCCACTGCAACTCGCCAACAAGAGGCACCGAAGCCGGGTAGGCCAAAAAGGAAGGCAGTCAGTATGGAGACGCCGGCACAGAGGTATGACGCAAAACCTCACTCCGTGGTTGTCGTCTTTCTTAAAATACAATGACGTCTGTGTTTCTTAGCAGAAAAAACGCTCGCCGGACTATATCCGGAGAGGCTACCGATCATGCCTCGACCAGTCGGGCTCCAGGGCCGGACATGGAGGCGGAAGCTAACGCGGGGCAGACGCTGGATAATCCTCCTACAAAGGATGCAGATAGACCATCCGCTACAAATTCCGAAGTGGAGAGCGCCATGCATCACAGGCGTCGCTGGGCCGTACTCCGTGACGCTTGTTTCTCACCAGAGGCATTTGATGCCTTCAATTCCGGAGACGCGTACATCCATGCTGCTCAAAGTGGTATAGCCAGAGCCACGGACCACTATGGAAGGGATATACGGGTAAGCAAATCTGATGATTATATGTATCAGTAGCCCCTGAGACTTGAAACAGTTGACGCAACTGATTTAAGGATCATTATTTGTGCAGGTTCTTATAGAGAAGAATTCCCAATTGTCTCAAGAGCTGGACGAGTGCAAGGCCCAGCTAGGGGCCGCTGTTGCCGCGTTGAAGGAGTCCAAGAAGGGTCCCTCTGGTAACACTTGTATCCATTGCAAAGAATACGGGTACCAGGTAGTATGCGACATGTATGCAAACCTAACAATAGATGTTGCAGGTGGCCCTAGAGTGAATTCGGAGGCCGTGGAGGTGGATGCGGCACGTGATGATCGACAGCGAAATGCTGGCGAGCGCGTGCTGACGCGAGTCAGGCAGGAGAAAAATGATCTCCAAGACGCCAATATCCGGCTGGGCATGAAACTGAAAGATGTCCGAGCCCAGCTTGTGGATTCCATGAAGGAGAATAAACGGCTTCGGCACGACATTTTTAGTAAGTGCTTGAACGAACTTTTAAAGGAGTTCGGCAAAGAAGCCAGCTAACAGCGTTATGTCTGCAGGTATGCTGACGGGTCATCCCGCGGAGGAGATGCCTGGGTCTTCGGGTGATCTTCTACCAGAGCTCTCATAACTGCAAGAGCAAGTTCGGCAGGTGATGCAGGGTATTGCCCAAGCCTTGTGGCCATCCGCGTCCCCGCCAGGAGGCATGGGGGAGCTTATAGAGAAGCTCAAGGGAGCGCGACGGCGCTTCCAGTTATGGAAGATATCAGCCTACCGACAAGGTGCAAGGGAAGCCTAGGCTATGGTGAAGACACGATATACCAAAGCGGACCCAAACCACATGGCCGAGGTCGGACCTGTGGGACCCGATGGGAAAGAGATCCCCATCAGTTTAGTGTATGATCAAGTAGAATTAGCCGCAAAGTATTCCCAACAGGATTGTAGGCTAGACAGCATGTTGGATGGTATAGAAGAAGAATTGAATCAGTCTTAGCGACTGTGTAATTCAAGTGACATATGTAATGTCCCTAGCCGGATTGTAAATCATCTGTCATGGCGGACCTTTTCGCTTCGACCTCTGGACCCGATAGTCCGGAGTGTATCCGAATACCCGCTTGGTTATGTAAAAACCAGGGCATGCACGGAGACCAGGCGTAGGGGTCATAAGTGCTTGAACAGACAAGTACCCAACTAGTTATGTTATATTACATGGGTAGTAAGAAACATCTTCCAGGGAGAATAGTTCTGTTAAGGGTTCCTTTCCCTGGGTACGCATGCCCTAATGTGCATGTCTGAACTGCGAAAAGAGACGCAGGATATAAACATCTAGGGGCATGTTTCAAATTAGATAAAAGTCATCTTTTATTCACCGACCAAATATTCCCTTAAGAACGCTAGCTTTCGGCTTCACCCAGTCTAAGGTACACATCCGACTGACCCGACAGTAACAATCGCAGAGGTGCTCCCCTTATGCCCTAGCCGAATTAACAGGAATGTAGGGCATAAATACAAGAGCCAGGCAACCCAGCTTGGCCAAAACTTAAGTCATATCGGTGCATATAATGGCAAAAAAGGTACATGCAGAAGAATAACACATGTATGGGACGTAAAGCCCAGGAAAATAGTTAGATTAAACTTCTGTATAAGAAGCCCCCAGGTATAATGAGCGCGGTTAGCGCGTCAAGATTGTGTAACCAGGACAGAAGTATAGCCTTTAAGGGACTTGAAGAGAGTAAAAAGGGAGAAAGAGAGAAAAGACAGATTTGCAAAAAAATGACGGAAGTGAGGAGACGAACACAGAGTCTGGCGCTAGGCATACAATCTTCGGAGTCTGGTTGCATTCCATGGGTTTGGCTCGAGTCGATTATCCGATGCATCCCGCAGACGGTATGCTCCACCGGTCAGAACCTGGTCAATAATGAAGGGACCCTCCCATTTGGGCTCGAGCTTGTTCTTTTTCTTCTCTGGCAGGCGTAGAACTAGTTCGCCAATGTTATAGGTTTTGGCCCGTACTTCTCTGCTTTGATACCTTCGAGCCTGTTGCTGATAGAATGCAGAACGGGCATTTGCCACGTCGCGCTCCTCCTCCAGGGCGTCCAAACTGTCCTGCCGATCAAGCTCGGCCTCTTTTTCTTCGTACATGCGCACTCGAGGTGAGTCATGAATTATGTCGCAAGGCAGAACCGCCTTTGTGCCGTACACCATGAAGAACGGTGTGTATCCGATAGTGCGATTCGGCGTGGTCCGCAGCCCCCATAGTACGGAGTCGAGCTCCTCTACCCAGTGCGTGTTTGACTCCTTTAAGGACCGCGCTAATCTGGGTTTAATGCCGCTCATGGTAAGACCATTCGCTCGCTCGACTTGACCGTTAGTTTGCGGGTGATAGATAGAAGCATAATCAATCTTGATGCCCATGTTGCTGCACCAAAGTTTCACCTCGTCGGCTGTAAAGTTCGTGCCGTTGTCAGTGATGATGCTGTGGGGGACGCCATAACGGTGTACAACCCCGGATATGAAGTCTATCACTGGTCCGGATTCAGGCGTTTTGACAGGTTTGGCTTCTATCCATTTGGTGAATTTATCCACCATGACCAGTAAGTATTTTTTCTTATGGGTTCCCCCTTTAAGGGGTCTGACCATATCAAGCCCCCAGACCGCAAAGGGCCAAGTAATGGGGATTTTTTGGAGAGCGGTAAGCGGCATATGGCTTTGGTTTGCAAATAGTTGGAAACCGACGCAATGCTGGACCAGATGCTACGCATCTGCCCGGGCCGTCGGCCAATAAAAACCTGTACAGAAGGCCTTGCTTACAAGGGCCCGGGCTGCGGCGTGATGGCCGCCGAGTCCGGCATGGATTTCTGCCAAAATCTTCCGCCCATCCTCTTCGGAGATGCACCTTTGAAGGACTCCGGTAGTGCTTTTCTTATAAAGCTCTCCCTCATGGACCTTGTAGGCTTTAGATCACCGCACTATGCGGCGTGCCTCATTTTGGTCCTTGGGTAGTTCCTGCCTGGTTAGGTAGGCCAGGAATGGTTCTATCCATGGGGCGATGACGGCTATTATTACGTGGGCTGAAGGTGTTATTTCGATGGCAGAGCCTCAGATTGTGTCAGAGTGTTCGGTATCTGGGGTTGTGGCCGGGTCCGGACTATTGTTGCCGGTGTCCCCTTCCCATACCACGAATGGTTTAAACAGTCTTTCCAAGAAGATGTTCGGTGGGACAGGGTCGTGTTTAGCGCCGATACGGGTGAGGATGTCCGCCGCCTGGTTGTTTTCCCGAGCCACATGGTGGAATTCAAGCCCCTCGAACCGAGCTGACATTTTGAGGACGGTGTTGCGATATGCCGCCATTTTCGGATCCTTGGCATCGAAGTCTCCATTTATTTGGGATATTGCGAGGTTCGAGTCCCCACGCACCTCCAGGCATTGAATGCCCATGGAGACTGCCATCCGGAGACCGTGTAATAGGGCCTCGTATTCGGCTGCGTTATTGGAGTCTATATATAGTATTTGGAGTACGTATTGCACTGTATATCCGGTGGGGGACGTCAGGACGACGCTCCCAGACCAGCCAGCATTTTAGAGCCGTCGAAGTGCATGATCCAATTGGAGTATGCGCCGTACTCTTCAGGGAGTTCGGCTTCTGTCCATTCGGCTACGAAATCGGCCAGTACTTGCGACTTAATGGCTCACCGTGGTTTATATGTTATGTCGAACGGGAGGAGCTCGATAGCCCATTTGGCAATCCGGCCCGTGACATCGCGGTTGTTTATTATGTCGTTGAGTGGTACTTCGGAGGCCACCATAATTGAACACTCTTGAAAGTAGTGTCGTAATTTCCGGGATGCCATGAATACCGTGTATGCTATCTTTTGATAATGTGGGTACCATGATTTGCATGGAGTGAGGATGGTGGATACATAATATACCGGCTTTTGAAGTGGGAATTTATGTCCGTCCATCTCTCGTTCGATGACGAGCACTGTGCTTACAACTTGGTGAGTTGCCGCTATATATAATAGCATTGGTTCGCCAACAGTTGGGGTGGCCAAGATTGGGTTGGTGGCCAGGATGGCTTTTATTTCTTCTAGTCTGGCTGTGGCTGCGTCCGTCCACTCGAAGTGTTCGGTGCGCCGAAGAAGGCAATAAAGAGGGAGTGCCTTTTCTCCTAGTTGGGAGATAAAGCGGCTTAAAGCCGCCACACATCGAGTTAACTTCTGGATTTGCTTGAGGTCAGTTGGGATAGCCAACTGCGACAGAGCCCGGATTTTGGCCGGATTTGCTTCAATTCCTCTGCTGGAGACGATAAAGCCCAGGAGCTTTCCGGCGGGTACGCCGAAAACACATTTTTCCGGATTGAGCTTAATGTCGTATGTTCAGAGATTGTCGAACATGAGCCTCAAGTCGTCTATTAAGGAGTCGATGTGTCTAGTTTTAATGACCACATTGTTGATGTATGCCTCCACTGTTTTGCCGATATGCTTTTCCAGACATGTCTGAATCATGCGCTGATACGTTGCGCCGGCGTTTTTGAGCCCGAAGTGCATTGTATTAAAACAGAAGGGGCCGTATGGAGTGATAAATGCCGTTGCGGCTTGGTTGGACTCCGCCATCTTAATTTGGTGGTAACCGGAGTATGCGTCGAGGAAGCACAATGAGTCGTGTCCTTCGGTAGCGTCGATAATTTGATCGATGCGAGGGAGGGGGAAGGGATCCTTTGGGCAATCCTTATTAAGGTCCTTGAAGTCGACGCATAGGCGCCATGATTTATCCTTCTTTGGCACCATCACCAGGTTTGCTAGCCAGTCCGGATGCTTTATTTCTCTAATGAATCCGGCCTCCAGTAATTTGGCTAGCTCCTCTCCCATGGCTTGTCGCTTAGGTTCGGAGAAGCGCCGAAGAGTCTGCTTGATCGGCCTGAATCCTTTTAGAATGTTAAGGCTATGCTCGGCCAGCCTGCGTGGGATTCCTGGCATGTCTGAAGGATGCCAGGCGAATATGTCCCAATTCTCGCGTAGGAACTCCCGTAGTGTGGTGTCTACGGCGGGGTTTAACTGTGCCCCAATGGACGCTGTTTTTGTGGGGTCCGTTGGATGGACTTGGAATTTGACTATTTCATCCACTGGTTTAAAGGAGGTGGACTTGGATATTTTGTCTAGTATCATGTCGTCCCTGCCCACTGTGAAGCGCAACGCGGTTAACTCCTCCGCCACAAGGGCTTCGGATAATGCCTCAAGGGCTAGTGCGGCTGTTTTGTTCTCGGCGCGGAGTGCTATGTCCGGATCACTAGCTAGAGTGATGATTCCATTGGGTCCGGGCATTTTGAGCTTCATGTACCCGTAATGGGGTATGGCTTGAAAAATCGTGAATGCCTCCCCCCTAGAAGGGTGTGGTATCCGCTACTGAACGGGGCCACTTGGAATGTGATTTCTTCGGACCTGTAATTCTTTGGAGTGCCGAATACCACATCTAGTGTGATTTTCCCAGCGCAATGTGCCTCCCGACTAGGGATGATTCCTCGGAAGGTCGTGGTGCTTTGCTCAATATGGTTGCTATCTATTTCCATTTTTTGAAGAGTCTCCTCATAAATGAGGTTTAATCCGCTGCCGCCGTCCATGAGCACTTTAGTGAGCCGAAAGCCGTCCACAATTGGACTGAAGACCAGAGCGGCTGGTGCTCAGGATGTTTGGAATTTAGGTTCATCACTGGCATTGAAAGTAATGGCCGTGTCGCTCCATGGATTTATTGCTGCTACATGGCAGACTTCGGCAAGGTTGCGGAGTGCTCGCTTACGCCTATTATTTGAGGCGAAGGTCTCGAAGACTGTTAATACCGTATTGTTATCCGCGGGAGGGTGTTCGGGGGTGTTTTGGATGAGGAGATCCTCACCGCTCTTGGCCACCTGCTGGAGTACCCAACATGCTCTAAGGCTATGTGTTGGTATGGTGTCCGCCGTACTATGAATTTTGCAGGGCCCGTTAAGCCATCCCTCCAATACAATACGGTTCCATGCCCTGTAGTGGGCTTTTGCTTCTTTGTAATTGAGTCGGGCGACTTATGAGAGTGCACCCTTTTAGTTCGGACTGGGGATTTTGTCAGAGCCGGATTGTCCCAAAATTGTGTTTAGGTTTTCCAGGCGCTTTCCATCGCACATTATTTCCGTACTATGGCCGCCAAGTCAGTGAAGTGTGCTATGTCACGGTGACTTATGGCGTTGAGGATTCCCTTGTCTGTGCAATTGTTGCAAAAGAACGAAATTGCGTCTTCCTCACGACAGTCCTTGACCTTGTTCATTACAAGGAGGAATCTGGCCCAATAGTGATGTACTGTCTCTTGGAGCGCTTGCCTAATGTGGGAAAGATCGTTTGTATTTGGGTGGGTGGGTGGATTTGATTCCAGACCTTGACCCCATCTGAGATCCTGGGGCAGGGGAGTTTCCGATCTTGGAAGTTCGGGCGCTGGGATGTTGCTCTGCGGGTTCGGTATGCGACCTGATTCTAGGTTCAGGGTTAGGGCGATGTCCTCCCGTGAGCGGGTATCCGTCTCGGAGAGCTCGGGAATCCGGACATAGTTCTTCCTCAGGATAGAGGGAGAACCGCCGCGTTGCTCCTCCACCACCGCTATTTGATGGGTGACCGGCGGAGAGTTAATCTCCCTTTGGTCGGGTTTAAGCCTGATCCGATCATAGTCCGTAGCGACTCCCAGAGCGGCGATGCGATCCAAGAGCTCGTTCAAAGAGGAGAGCTCCATTGGATCCATCTGCTCGGCGAATTTTGAGCCGATGTGGAGGCTATTTTCGATGACCCAAGAAGTCATCGTCGGCGCAACGGCCGAGCGGGCGGTCATGACAAAGCCGCCTAGTCGGAGAGTTTGGCCTACAGCCAGGGCTCCCCCAGAAGTGATGTTGTCCTTGACAACGAGACGAGCCATCCCCCCTTATGATGACGGCACAGTGGAACTCTCAATGAAAGCACCAATGTCGGTGTCAAAACCGGCGGATCTCGGGTAGGGGGTCCCGAACTGTGCGTCTAAGGCGGATGGTAACAGGAAGCAGGGGACACGATGTTTACCCAGGTTCGGGCCCTCTTGACGGAGGTAATACCCTATGTCCTGCTTGATTGTTCTTGATGATATGAGTATTACAAGAGTTGATCTACCACGAGATCGTAGAGGCTAAACTCTAGAAGCTAGCCTATGGTATGATTGCCTGTTGTCCTACGGACTAAACCCTCCGGTTTATATAGACACCGGAGGGGGCTAGGGTTACATAGAGTCGGTTACAAGGGAGGAGATCTTCATATCCGTATTGCCTAGCTTGCCTTCCATGCCAAGGAGAGTCCCATCTGGACACAGGACGAAGTCTTCAATCTTGTATCTTCATAGTCCAATAGTCCGGCTGTCCGGAGACCCCCTAATCCAGGACTCCCTCAAAAAGCGTTAGGAAAAGTAGATACGTTGAAGACGTATCAACTCCCCCAAGCTTAAAAATTTGCTTGTCCTCAGGCAATTCAGTTGATAAACTGAAAGTGAAAAAGAAAAATGTTTACGAACTCTTTTTCTCTTGTTTGCATAAATAAGCTTAAACAACACCCAGGTTTACAGCCAACATTATAACTAACCATGCCGACAATAACTCTTAAAGATTATATTAACCATATCAATGACATAATCAGCTAGCGAGCAATAATAAGATATCTCAAATGGCAACACGTTGTCAAAACAACCATAATATAATATGGCAATAGGGGTATCTCGCTAGCCCTTTCTGAGACCGCAAAACATAAATGCAGAGCACCTCCAAAGTTCAAGCAGCGACTAAACATTGTAATTCATGGTAGAAAAGATCCAGTCATGATGCACCCAACATTAGCTACACACAATGCATTAGTCATGATAGCAGTGCGCTCAGGTTCTGGCGCTTGTTTTAGAAGGTGATGTCACAACATAAAAGTAAATAGATAGTCCCTTCACAGAGGGAAGCAGTGATTTGCATAGGTGCCAGAGCTTGAGTTTTTAAAACAGAGGTAAATGATATTTTGAGACATGCACCCTTCTCATTTACTTCACGACTATTAGTTATCAATATCTTCCACGCTAAGCACGCTAGTGGCGGTTCCCAAGCGATAAAAGTAAATGTTTTGACACCATTGGGAGTTTTTGTTTGATTATTTGTAAGCTTTTCTGTTTGCAGTTTGGGACTGGGCATCCCTATTACCGCCCTTTTCTTGTGCGATGGCGAGTGGATAAACACTCAACCTGAGAGTAAACCGCTTAGCATGGAAGATACTGACCACCTCCTGTCGTTCCATGAACGATCCAGGCACACAAAAAGAATATTTATTAGAAGTTTTTTGAGGTTGCACATGAAAATTTACTTAGGACGTCAGGGTAATATCGCATATAGGTAGGTATGGTGGACTCATCTGGAATAACTTTGGGTTCAAGGTTTTGATGTACAAGCAGAATTCCCACTTAGTACGGGCAAAGGCTAGCAAATAGGCTGAGAAGCGGCTAGGAGAGCAACAACGGTCATTAACATGCATTATGCATAAGTAACACTCGACACTGGCATGAGTAGAATATGAACACCATGAACATAAATATCATAGATGCTATGTTGGTTTTGATTCAACTACATGCATGAACATGTGGCAAGTCAAGCCACCTGAACATTCAAAGGAGGATACCATATCATCATACTACATCATAACCATTTTAACGCATTATTGATATCCAAGATAAATTATTATCCACTCCTAGCTACTTATGCATGTCATGATAAATTATAATCTCTAATTGTCATTGCAAACATATTTAATCATAATGGGCTGAATCATGTATACTAGGTTAAACATATTTACAAAAACAGAACAACTCAAGTTCATACCTGTTTCTCTCTGCCACGGCTAGTTCATCGAATATCGTCATTATTGCCTTTCACTTGCACGACCAAACGATATGAAAATAATAATAGTGCAAGAGTGTCATGGACTAAGCTAGGATCTGCAAACATTTTATTCAACAGGAGAAGACAAGGTAAAATGGGCTCTCTATTATATTAACAGTTATTCATACGAGAGCCACTCAACATTTTCATCGTGGTCTTCTCCTTGGTACAACTCGAAAAAAAATTCAGAGAAACACACTGAATGTTTTTGGAGTTTTTGGTTTTCTTGAACAAGGAAATAAAAGGGAAAAGCAAAAACGAGAAAAACTATTTACACATGAAAGCTCCCAACAAGCAAAAGAAGAACAAGGAAATCTTTTTGGGTTTTCTTTTTAGTATTACAACTAAGCATGCATAGAAAGTAAATTAACTACAACTAATTTTTTTGGTTTTTCTAAGATTTTTCAAACACACAAGAAGAAAGCAAGAAAATAAATTAAGCATGGATGATACAATGAAAAAGTGTGAACACCGACAAATGGAATGAAATGTGTGAACATGAATGTAATGTCGGTGAGAAACACGTACTCCCCCAAGCTTAGGCTTTTGGCCTAACTTGGTAATCGATCAGTAGTCTAGATAATAGTCAGCGTGGTAGCTCATGGAGGCCCTCGGTGCGGATGCCTCGGCCTGCCGTGCTGCCTCCACTGCTGCGTTGTGAGCTCGGGCCTTGCTCTCAAGAACAAAATATGTTCCTTTGCTGTGATAGTCAAAAAGAGCAGGCGGAGGCAAATATCTGTGCACAACAGATGTTTTGTTAAACAACATATTGCAAGTGAAGTTATGAATTTTTCCTTTGAGGATCTTATGACTTTTTAAGGCGTCAAAGTCTAAATATTGCTTGGTAGGATAGGGTCAAAGGGAAAAGGTGAAGCACCTAGCCCTCGTGCTAAACGCGTGGCATATATTCCACCATAGAAATAGCCACTGTTAGCGTTATGCTGAAGTCTGCGTGCAACAATCGCTCCAAGGTTATAATTCCTTTCACCAGTGAGAGCGGTGCGTATGAGGCTCAAGTCTGGAGCACAAAGGGTACTACACTCTTGCTTGCCTACTATACATTTCCTGTTAAATAATGCAAAATACTGAATTGTGGGAAAATGAATGCTCTTTATTTTACCTTGTGTCACTGTTGGGGAACGTTGCAGAAAACAAAAATTTTCCTACTCGTTTCACCAAGATCATCTAGGAGTTCATCTAGCAACGAGTGATTAGATGCATCTACATACCTTTGTAGATCGCGAGCGGAAGCGTTCAAAAGAACGGTGATGATGTAGTCGTACTCGACGTGATCCAAATCACCGATGACCAGCGCCGAACGGACGGCACCTCCGCGTTCAACACACGTACGGAACAGCCACGTCTCCTCCTTCTTGATCCAGCAAGGGAGGGAGGAGAGGTTGAGGGAGATGGCACCAGCAGCAGCACGACGGCGTGGTGTTGATGGAGCTGCAGTACTCCGGCAGAGCTTCGCTAAGCACTATGGAGGTTGAGGAGGTGTTGGGGAGGGAGAAGGAGGCAACCAAAGGCCGAGGCGTTCAGGTATGAAGTCCCTCCTCTCCCCCACTATATATAGGGGTGCCAAGGGGGGGTGGTGCGCAGCCTAGGAGATCCAATCTCCTATGGCCGGCGGCCAAGGGGAGGTTTCCCTCCCCCCCAAGGCACCTAGGAGGTGCCTTACCCTCCTAGGACTCTTGCCCCCTTAAACCCTAGGCGCATGGGCCTATGTGGGGCTGGTGCCCTTGGCCCATTAGGCCAAGGCGCACCCCCTTACAGCCCATGTGGCCCCCCGGGACAGGTGGACCCACCCGGTGGACCCCCGGGACCCTTCCGGTGGTCCCGGTACAATACCGATAACCCCGAAACTTGTCCCGATGCCCGAAACAGGACTTCCCATATATAAATCTTTACCTCCGGACCATTCCGGAACTCCTCGTGACGTCCGGGATCTCATCCGGGACTCCGAACAACATTCGGGTTACTGCATATACATATCCCTACAACCCTAGCGTAACCGAACCTTAAGTGTGTAGACCCTACGGGTTCGAGAGACAAGCAGACATGACCGAGACGACTCTCCGGTCAATAACCAACAGCGGGATCTGGATACCCATGTTGGCTCCCACATGCTCCACGATGATCTCATCGGATGAACCACGATGTCGAGGATTCAATCAACCCCGTACGCTATTCCCTTTGTCTATCGATATGTTACTTGCCCGAGATTCGATCGTCGGTATCCCAATACCTCGTTCAATCTCGTTACCGGCAAGTCACTTTACTCGTACCGTAATGCATGATCCCGTGACCAGACACTTGGTCACTCTGAGCTCATTATGATGATGCATTACCGAGTGGGCCCAGTGATACCTCTCCGTCATACGGAGTGACAAATCCCAGTCTTGATCCATGTCACCCAACAGACACTTTCGGAGATACCCGTAGTCTACCTTTATAGTCACCCAGTTACGTTGTGACGTTTGGCATACCCAAAGCACTCCTACGGTATCCGGGAGTTACACGATCTCATGGTCTAAGGAAAAGATACTTTGACATTGCAAAACTCTAGCAAACGAACTATACGATCTTGTGCTATGTTTAGGATTGGGTCTCGTCCATCACATCATTCTCCCAATGATGTGATCTCGTTATCAATGACATCCAGTGTCCATAGTCAGGAAACCATGACTATCTGTTGATCAACGAGCTAGTCAACTAGAGGCTCACTAGGGACATGTTGGTGTCTGTTATTCACACATGCATTACGATTTCCGGATAACACAATTATAGCATGAATAAAGACAATTATCATGAACAAGGAAATATAATAATAATGCTTTTATTATTGCCTCTAGGGCATATTTCCAACAGTCTCCCACTTGCACTAGAGTCAATAATCTAGTTACATTGTGATGAATCGAACACCCATGGAATTCTGGTGTTGATCATGTTTTGCTCTAGGGAGAGGTTTAGTCAACGGATCTGCTACATTCAGGTCCGTATGTACTTTACAAATCTCTATGTCTCCATCTTGAACATTTTCACGAATGGAGTTGAAGCGACGCTTGATGTGCCTTGTCTTCTTGTGAAACCTGGGCTCCTTGGCAAGTGCAATAGCTCCAGAGTTGTCACAGAAGAGCTTGATCGGCCCCGACGCATTGGGTATGACTCCTAGGTCGGTGATGAACTCCTTCACCCATATTGCTTCATGTGCTGCCTCCGAGGCTGCCATGTACTCCGCTTCACATGTAGATCCCGCCACGACGCTTTGCTTGCAACTGCACCAGCTCACTGCCCCACCATTCAAAATATACACGTATCCGGTTTGTGACTTAGAGTCATCCAGATCTGTGTCGAAGCTAGCGTCGACGTAACCCTTTACGACGAGCTCTTCGTCACCTCCATAAACGAGAAACATTTCCTTAGTCCTTTTCAGGTACTTCAGGATATTCTTGACCGCTGTCCAGTGTTCCTTGCCGGGATTACTTTGGTACCTTCCTACCAAACTTACGGCAAGGTTTACATCAGGTCTGGTACACAGCATGGCATACATAATAGAACCTATGGCTGAGGCATAGGGGATGACGCTCATCTCTTCTATATCTTCTGCCGTGGTCGGACATTGAGCTGAGCTCAATTTCATACCTTGCAACACAGGCAAGAACCCCTTCTTGGATTGATCCATATTGAACTTCTTCAATATCTTATCAAGGTATGTGCTTTGTGAAAGACCTATGAGGCGTCTTGATCTATCTCTATAGATTTTGATGCCTAATATATAAGCAGCTTCTCCAAGGTCCTTCATTGAAAAACTTTTATTCAAGTAGGCCTTGATGCTGTCCAAGAGTTCTATATCATTTCCCATCAAAAGTATGTCATCTACATATAATATGAGAAATGCTACAGAGCTCCCACTCACTTTCTTGTAAACGCAGGCTTCTCCATAAGTCTGTGTAAACCCAAACGCTTTGATCATCTCATCAAAGCGAATGTTCCAACTCCGAGATGCTTGCACCAGCCCATAAATCGAGCGTTGGAGCTTGCACACTTTGTCAGCATTCTTAGGATCGACAAAACCTTCCGGCTGCATCATATACAATTCTTCCTTAAGGAAACCATTAAGGAATGCCGTTTTGACGTCCATTTGCCATATTTCGTAATCATAGAATGCGGCAATTGCTAACATGATTCGGACGGACTTCAGCTTCGCTACCGGTGAGAAAGTCTCATCGTAGTCAACCCCTTGAACTTGTCGATAACCCTTAGCGACAAGCCGAGCTTTATAGATGGTCACATTACCATCCGCGTCTGTCTTCCTCTTAAAGATCCATTTATTTTCTATGGCTCGCCGCTCAACGGGCAAGTCAGTCAAAGTCCATACTTCGTTTTCATACATGGATCCTATCTCGGATTTCATGGCTTCCAGCCATTTGTCGGAATCCGGTCCCGCCATCGCTTCTTCATAGTTCGAAGGTTCACCGTTGTCTAACAACATGATTTCCAAGACAGGGTTGCCGTACCACTCTGGTGCGGAACGTGTCCTTGTGGACCTTCGGATTTCAGTAGGGGCTTGATCAGAAGTATCTTGATCATTTTCATTAACTTCCTCTCTAGTCGGTGCAGGCACCTCAGGAACATTTTCTTGAGTTGCGCCATTTTCCGGTTCAAGAGGCAATACTTCATCAAGCTCTACTTTCCTCCCACTTACTTCTTTCGAGAGAAACTCTTTCTCCAGAAAGGACCCATTCTTGGCAACAAAGATCTTGCCTTCGGATCTGAGGTAGAAGGTGTACCCAATAGTTTCTTTTGGGTACCCTATGAAGACGCATTTTTCCGATTTGGGTTCGAGCTTTTCAGGTTGAAGTTTCTTGACATAAGCATCGCATCCCCAAACTTTTAGAAACGACAGCTTAGGTTTCTTCCCAAACCATAATTCATACGGTGTCGTCTCAACGGATTTCGACGGAGCCCTATTTAAAGTGAATGCGGCAGTCTCTAAAGCATAGCCCCAAAAAGAAAGCGGTAAATCGGTAAGAGACATCATAGATCGCACCATATCTAACAGAGTGCGATTACGACGTTCGGACACACCATTACGCTGAGGTGTTCCAGGCGGCGTGAGTTGTGAAACTATTCCACATTTTCTTAAGTGTGCCCCAAACTCGTGACTCAAGTATTCTCCTCCACGATCTGATCGTAGAAACTTGATTTTCCTGTCACGTTGATTTTCAACCTCACTCTGAAATTCCTTGAACTTTTCAAAGGTTTCAGACTTGTGTTTCATTAAGTAGATATACCCATACCTACTTAAATCATCAGTGAGGGTGAGAACATAACGATAGCCACCGCGAGCCTCAACACTCATCGGACCGCACACATCAGTATGTATGATTTCCAATAAGTCGGTTGCTCGCTCCATTGTTCCTGAGAACGGAGTCTTGGTCATTTTACCCATAAGGCATGGTTCGCACGTGTCAAATGATTCATAATCAAGAGACTCTAAAAGTCCATCAGCATGGAGCTTCTTCATGCGTTTAACACCTATGTGACCAAGGCGGCAGTGCCACAAGTATGTGGGACTATCATTATCAACCTTACTTCTTTTGGTACTCACATTATGAATATGTGTAGCATCACGTTCGAGATTCATAAGGAATAAACCATTCACCATAGGAGCATGACCATAAAACATATCTCTCATAAAAATGGAACAACCATTATTCTCAGATTTAAAAGAGTAGCCATCTCGAATTAAACGAGATCCCGATACAATGTTCATGCTCAAAGCTGGCACTAAATAACAATTATTAAGGTTTAAAACTAATCCCGAAGGGAGATGCAGAGGTAGCGTGCCGACGGCGATCACATTGACCTTGGAACCATTCCCGACGCGCATCGTCACCTCGTCCTTTGCCAGTTTCCGCTTATTCCGCAGCCCCTGCTTTGAGTTACAAATGTGAGCAACTGCACCGGTATCAAATACCCAGGAGCTACTACGGGCACTAGTAAGGTACACATCAATTACATGTATATCACATATACCTTTTGTTTTGCCGGCCTTCTTATCCGCTAAGTACTTAGGGCAGTTCCGCTTCCAGTGACCGCTTCCCTTGCAATAAAAGCACTCAGTCTCGGGCTTGGGTCCATTCTTTGGCTTCTTCCCAGCAGCTTGCTTGCCGGGCGCGGCAACCTCCTTGCCGTCCTTCTTGAAGTTCTTTTTACCCTTGCCTTTCTTGAACTTAGTGGTTTTATTGACCATCAACACTTGATGTTCCTTTCTGACTTCTACCTCTGCTGATTTCAGCATAGCAAATACTTCAGGAATGGTCTTTTCCATCCCCTGCATATTGAAGTTCATCACAAAGCTCTTGTAGCTTGGTGGAAGCGACTGGAGGATTCTGTCAATGACCGCATCATCCGGGAGATTAACTCCCAGCTGAGTCAAGCGGTTATGCAACCCAGACATAGTGAGTATGTGCTCACTGACAGAACTGTTTTCCTCCATCTTACAGCTAAAGAATTTGTCGGAGACTTCATATCTCTCGACCCGGGCATGAGCTTGGAAAACCATTTTCAGCTCTTCGAACATCTCATATGCTCCATGTCTCTCAAAACGCTTTTGGAGCCCCGGCTCTAGGCTGTAAAGCATGCCGCACTGAACGAGGGAGTAGTCATCGAAACGTGCCTGCCAAGCGTTCATAACATCTTGTTCTGCAGGGAGAACGGGTGCGTCACCAAGCGGTGCTTGTAGGACATAATCTTTCTTGGCAGCTATGAGGATGATCCTCAGGTTCCGGACCCAGTCCGTATAGTTGCTGCCATCGTCTTTCAGCTTAGTTTTCTCTAGGAACGCGTTGAAGTTGAGGACTACGTTGGCCATTTGATCTACAAGACATATTGCAAAGATTTTAGACTAAGTTCATGATAATTAAGTTCAACTAATCAAATTATTAGTGAACTCCCACTTAGATTAGACATCCCTCTGGTCATCTAAGTATTACATGATCCGAGTTAAACTAGACCGTGTCCGATCATCACGTGAGACGGACTAGTCAACATCGGTGAACATCTTCATGTTGATCGTATCTTCTATACGACTCATGCTCGACCTTTCGGTCTTCTGTGTTCCGAGGCCATGTCTGTACATGCTAGGCTCGTCAAGTCAACCTAAGTGTTTGCATGTGTAAATCTGTCTTACACCCGTTGTATGTGAACGTCTGAATAAAACACCCGATCATCACGTGGTGTTTTGAAACAGCGAACTGTCGCAACGGTGCACAGTTAGGGGGAACACTTCTTGAAATTATTGTGAGGGATCATCTTATTTACTACCGTCGTTCTAAGTAAACAAGATGCAAAACATGATAAACATCACATGCAATCAAATAATAAACGTGACATGATATGGCCAATATCACATAGCTCCTTTGATCTCCATCTTGGGGCTCCATGATCATCTTGTCACCGGCTTGACACCATGATCTCCATCATCATGATCTCCATCATCGTGTCTCCATGAAGTTGCTCGCCAACTATTACTTCTACTACTATGGCTAACGCGTTTAGCAATAAAGTAAAGTAATTTACATGGCGTTTCTTGATGACACGCAGGTCATATAAAAGAATAAAGACAACTCCTATGGCTCCTGCCGGTTGTCATACTCATCGACATGCAAGTCGTGAATCCTATTACAATAGCATGAACATCTCATACATCACATATAGATCATTCATCATTCATCACAACTTTGGCCATATCATATCACAAACCACTTGCTGCAAAAACAAGTTAGACGTCCTCTAATTGTTGTTGCAAGTTTTACGTGGCTGAATTAGGGTTCTAGCAAGAACGTTTTCTTACCTACGTTAAAGCCACAACGTGATTTGTCAACTTCTATTTACCCTTCATAAGGACCCTGTTCATCGATTCCGCTCCAACTAAAGTAGGAGAGACAGACACCCGCCAGCCACCTTATGCAACTAGTGCATGTTAGTCGGTGGAACCGGTCTCACGTAAGCGTACGTGTAAGGTTGGTCCGGGCCGCTTCATCCCACAATACCGCTGAAGCAAGAAAGGACTAGTAACGGCAAGAAAGTTGACAAATCTACGCCCACAACAAATTGTGTTCTACTCGCGCAAGAAGAACTACGCATAGACCTAGCTCATGATGCCACTGTTGGGGAACGTTGCAGAAAACAAAAATTTTCCTACTCGTTTCACCAAGATCATCTAGGAGTTCATCTAGCAACGAGTGATTAGATGCATCTACATACCTTTGTAGATCGCGAGCGGAAGCGTTCAAAAGAACGGTGATGATGTAGTCGTACTCGACGTGATCCAAATCACCGATGACCAGCGCCGAACGGACGGCACCTCCGCGTTCAACACACGTACGGAACAGCCACGTCTCCTCCTTCTTGATCCAGCAAGGGAGGGAGGAGAGGTTGAGGGAGATGGCACCAGCAGCAGCACGACGGCGTGGTGTTGATGGAGCTGCAGTACTCCGGCAGAGCTTCGCTAAGCACTATGGAGGTTGAGGAGGTGTTGGGGAGGGAGAAGGAGGCAACCAAAGGCCGAGGCGTTCAGGTATGAAGTCCCTCCTCTCCCCCACTATATATAGGGGTGCCAAGGGGGGGTGGTGCGCAGCCTAGGAGATCCAATCTCCTATGGCCGGCGGCCAAGGGGAGGTTTCCCTCCCCCCCAAGGCACCTAGGAGGTGCCTTACCCTCCTAGGACTCTTGCCCCCTTAAACCCTAGGCGCATGGGCCTATGTGGGGCTGGTGCCCTTGGCCCATTAGGCCAAGGCGCACCCCCTTACAGCCCATGTGGCCCCCCGGGACAGGTGGACCCACCCGGTGGACCCCCGGGACCCTTCCGGTGGTCCCGGTACAATACCGATAACCCCGAAACTTGTCCCGATGCCCGAAACAGGACTTCCCATATATAAATCTTTACCTCCGGACCATTCCGGAACTCCTCGTGACGTCCGGGATCTCATCCGGGACTCCGAACAACATTCGGGTTACTGCATATACATATCCCTACAACCCTAGCGTAACTGAACCTTAAGTGTGTAGACCCTACGGGTTCGAGAGACAAGCAGACATGACCGAGACGACTCTCCGGTCAATAACCAACAGCGGGATCTGGATACCCATGTTGGCTCCCACATGCTCCACGATGATCTCATCGGATGAACCACGATGTCGAGGATTCAATCAACCCCGTACGCTATTCCCTTTGTCTATCGATATGTTACTTGCCCGAGATTCGATCGTCGGTATCCCAATACCTCGTTCAATCTCGTTACCGGCAAGTCACTTTACTCGTACCGTAATGCATGATCCCGTGACCAGACACTTGGTCACTCTGAGCTCATTATGATGATGCATTACCGAGTGGGCCCAGTGATACCTCTCCGTCATACGGAGTGACAAATCCCAGTCTTGATCCATGTCACCCAACAGACACTTTCGGAGATACCCGTAGTCTACCTTTATAGTCACCCAGTTACGTTGTGACGTTTGGCATACCCAAAGCACTCCTACGGTATCCGGGAGTTACACGATCTCATGGTCTAAGGAAAAGATACTTTGACATTGCAAAACTCTAGCAAACGAACTATACGATCTTGTGCTATGTTTAGGATTGGGTCTCGTCCATCACATCATTCTCCCAATGATGTGATCTCGTTATCAATGACATCCAGTGTCCATAGTCAGGAAACCATGACTATCTGTTGATCAACGAGCTAGTCAACTAGAGGCTCACTAGGGACATGTTGGTGTCTGTTATTCACACATGCATTACGATTTCCGGATAACACAATTATAGCATGAATAAAGACAATTATCATGAACAAGGAAATACAATAATAATGCTTTTATTATTGCCTCTAGGGCATATTTCCAACAGTCACTCCCCTCGTCTCACCGTAGCAAAAGCTAGTCAAGAATGATTGGTACTCAGCCCTTGGCGGTTCGTCAAGCAAACCCCAGAATGGGAGCTTGCAGTGGTGAGCAAAACTCTCTAGTGAGATGGTAAATGGATTTTTATAAAGCTTAAAAGTCACCCTAGACTCACGGGGATGGAATTTAAATCCTTTGACAAATGATTCAGTAAGAGTGTGGCGTTGCTCGCACCTATCTGAAATGTAGGGACCGAGACCGGCATTGTGCACATATTGCTCAAATTCCTCCTTAATGCCCACACGCATCATATAATCATCACAAGGCCATAAGCATGTTTTGGTGGCTGCATCTCGAATGGAACTTTCACTTGGTTCGACATGAGACAGACGAGCCGAGTTGTCACTAGAAGATGACCCCGAGTATCTCCTCCTTGAAGAACTCCTTCCAAATAGGTTCATCATGTTCGTGTACAATTTTCTGAAAATTTTTGAGCGACAAAAATTTATCAACAAAACTTTATAAGATTGATAGCAACTACTCATAGGGATACATAGAGGCCATAGCAAGCATTCAAACTACTTAGAACTCTAAGAATTCAACATGCAAGCTCATCTATAGCAGCACCAAGAGTAGCTAATTATTCAAAATATAAACCACTAAAACAAAAACTAATTGGACAAACAGTGGAGTCACATACCAAGCAACAATCCCCCAAAACAGTTTTGGAAATGGAGCTTTGAGCAAAGAGATCGAAATCCGTGGGTTTGAGAGAAAAAACACAGGAGAGAGAGCAATGGAGAATTTTTTCTGGAGGTAAGTGATGATGTGGTGTGAACGGATAAGTGAAGGGGCCCATGTGGGGACCACAACCCACCAGGGCGCGCCTGGGGGTCCTGGCGCGCCCAGGTGGGTTGTGCCCACCTCGTGCACCTCCCTCTGATATTATTTGCACCAGAAATTCTTAAATATCCAGGAAAATAGTATTAAATTTTCAGAGCATTCTGAGAACTTTTATTTTTGGGTCATTTTTTATTGCACAGGAAATTCAGAAAACAGAAAAAACACGGCATTTTATTTTATTTAACTAATAAAAACAGAAAACAAAAGGTAGGGACAGAAGGTAGTGCTTACCAAATTCATCAACTTCAGACCTCTCAAAAATGATCCATTAATAAGGTTGATCAAGTCTTATTAACAACCACTTTTAATTAGCATGGAACCGAAGAACTATCGTAAATCACCAAGTTACCTCAACGGGGATATGAATGTCCCCAGCAATAAGCATTTCATATTTCTTTTTGATAGTAGGTAGAGGTATTTGAAAACTTCCAATAGTGATTGTCGGAGATTTTTCATTAACATTAATACCATTCACTTGGAATTGTTTCTTTGAAAAGTGCACCGTATACTCATTACCATTGATATGTAAAGTGACCTTGCTTTTATTGCAATCAATAACAGCCCCTGCAGTATTCTAGAAGGGTCTACCAAGGATAATCGACATGTTGTCGTCCTTAGGCATCTCAAGTATAACAAAGTCAGTCAAAATAGTAACATTAGCAAAAACAACATGCACATCCTCACAGATACCGATAGGTATAGCAGTTGATTTATCAGCCATTTGCAAAGATATTTTAGTAGGTGTGAGTTTATTCAAATCAAGTCTTTTATATAAAGAGAAAGGCATAACACTAACACCAGCTCCTAAATCACACAAAGCAGTTTTCACATAATTCTTTTTGATGGAGCAAGGTATAGTTGGTATTCCCAGATCTCCAAGTTTTTTAGGTACTCCATCTTTAAAAGTATAATTAGCACGCAAAGTGGAGATTTCAGCTTCTAGTATTTTCTCTTATTAGTGATGATGTCTTTCATATACTTTGCATAAGGAGGCATTTTCAAGATATCAGTCAAGCGAGTACGCAAAAAGA
This sequence comes from Triticum aestivum, assembly GCF_018294505.1. Classification (NCBI taxonomy): domain Eukaryota; kingdom Viridiplantae; phylum Streptophyta; class Magnoliopsida; order Poales; family Poaceae; genus Triticum; species Triticum aestivum. The sequence continues at coordinate 11,819,270 of NC_057803.1, forward strand.
CTGGCCTCGGCATTTCAGCAAAGCGTTCAAATTCTTCATCATCTTTCTTTTTAGTTGACTTAGGTGGAAAAGGCATAGGTTTTTGAACCCACGGTTCTCTTTCTTTACCGTGTTTTCTAGCCACAAAGTCACTTTTATCATACCTTTTTCTTAGGTTGTGGGTTATCAAGATCAACAGGTGGTTCTATCTCAACATCATTGTCTGGTTCTTTATTATTTTTTTGAGTATTTTCATGAACCTCATCATTATCTTTTTCATTATCAGAAGGTGAGTGTTCATTACCAGACCGAGTTTCAACATCAGAGATAGAAGTTTCATTATCATTATCAGGTTCACTAGAAGCATGCAAAGTCCTATTATTTTTCTTCTTCTTTTTCTTTTCAGAAGGACTACTTGCATCAGTGTTAACTCTTTGTGAGTCTTGTTGAATTATTTTTGGGTGTCCCTCGGGATAAAGTGGTTCCTGAGTCATTTTACCTCCTCTAGTTGCTACTCTAACAGCAAAGTCATGTTTATTATTATTCATTTCATCAAGCAACTCTCTTTGAGATTTAGCAACTTGTTCTAACTGAGTTTGAACCATAGAAGCATGCTTTCCAACACCTCTAACATCATTTGAGATTCTAAATAACAAGTCACTCAAGCGAGCAATCATATCAGAATTGTATTTCAATTGTTTCATAACATTGGCATTGAAGTGATCTTGTTTTCTAATGTAATTTTCAAACTCATAAAGACATTGGCTAGGATGCATATTGCGAGGATTGTCATTATCATTGAACTTCATTAGAGAATTTATCTCTACCACCTTAGGCAGTGGTGGTGTATTAAGCCCATGTATTTCTTCAATAGGAGGTAAATTTTTGACATCCTCAGCTTTAATACCTTTTTCCTTCATAGATTTCTTTGCCTCTTGCATATCTTCAGGACTGAGATATAATATACCCCTCTTCTTTGAAGTGGGTTTAGGCGGTGATTCAGGAAGAGTCCAATCATCATAATTTTTCAATATGTTATTCAATAATTCTTCAGCTTGCCCAATAGTTCGTTCCCTGAAAACACAACCAGTACAGCTATCTAGGAAATCCCTAGAAGCATCAGTCCATTATAGAAGATATCAAGTATTTCATTTTTCTTAAGAGGATGATCATGAAAAGCATTAAGTAACTGGCAAAGCCTCCCCCAGGCTTCTGGGAGACTCTCTTCTTTAATTTGCAAAAAGTGAAATATTTCATGCGAGGCAGCTTGTTTCTTATGAACAGGGAAATATTTTTCAAAGAAGTAATAAATCATATCCTAGGGACTACGCACACAACCAGGAGCAAGAGTATTGTACCAAGCTTTAGCATCACCCTTTAATGAGAACAGAAATAATTTGAGAATAAAGTAATAGCAAGTTTTCTCATCATGAGTGAAAAGGGTGGCTATGTCATTCAACTCAGTAAGATGTGCCACAACAGTTTCAGTTTCATAACCATGGAAAGGATCAGATTCAACCAAAGTAATTAACTCTGGGTCGACAGAGAATTTATAATCCTTATCATCAATAAAGATTGGTGAAGTAGCAAACTTAGGATCATATTTCATTCCAGCATTTAGAGATTTTTGCTTATACTTGCATAATAATTTCTCTAGATCATCTCTATCCTTACAAGTAAGAATATCTCTAGTTGTCTCCTCATTCATAACATAACCTTCTGGTACCTTAGGCAATTCATATGTAGGAAGGCAAGTTCTAGCAGGTGTTTTAGGAGTTTCTGTTTCAAGGTCATCATTAGATTCAATAATATCATGTTGTTTTACTCTAGCAATTTGTTCATCAAGAAATTCACCAAGTGGCACATCATCATTATCAAGCAAGGTACTAGCATCATCACAAGCATTATCCATAGCAGAAGTAGCATCATCAATAACTTGCAACATATCAGAATTAATAGCATGTGGTGGCGTTGCAAGTTTACTTATAACAGAAGGTGAATCTAAAGCAGAACTGGATGGCAGTTCCTTACCTCCCCTTGTCTTAGAGGGATAAATCTTAGTCTTAGAATCCTTAAGATTCTTCATAGTGATAAATTGATAATAATCCCAAGTGACTAAACAAATATAGCTATGCTCCCTGGCAACGGCGCCAGAAAAAGGTCTTGATAACCCACAAGTATAGGGGATCACAACAATTTTCGAGGGTAGAGTATTCAACCCAAATTTATAGATTCGACACAAGGGGAGCCAAAGAATATTTGAAGGTATTAGCAGCTGAGTTGTCAACTCAACTACACGTGGAGATTAATTATCTACAGCAACATGATCAGTAGCAAAGTAATATGATAGTTTTTATAATAGTAGCAGCAGCAATGGTAATGGTAACAGTGATAACAGTAGTTTTGTAACAAGTGCAACAGTAACGATAGCAGTAATAACTTGATTATAATTTTTGATTGTTCCATGCTATTATATTATCTGTTTTGGATGTTAATGGGCTTATTTATACACTTTTATATTATTTTTGGGACTAACCTACTAACCCAAGGCCCAGTGCAAATTGCTGTTTTTTTGCCTATTTCAGTGTTTCGCGGAAAAGGAATATCAAACGGAATCCAAACGGAATGAAACCTTCAGGAGAGTTATTTTTGGAACAAACATGGTCCAAGGAACTTGGAGTAGACGTCAAGCAAGAAACGAGGTGGCCATGAGGCAGGGAGGCACGCCTGCCCCCTGGGCATGCCCCCACCCTCGTGGGCCCCTCGCAGCTCCACTGACATACTTCTTCCTCCTATATATATATCCATATACCCCGAAAACATCTAGGAGCACCACGAAACCCTATTTCCACCGCCGCAACCTTCTGTACCCAAGAGATCCCATCTTGGGGCCTTTTCCGGAGTTCCGCCGGAGGGGGAATCGATCACACAGGGCTTCTACATCAACACCATAGCCTCTCTGATGATGTATGAGTAGTTTACCACAGACCTTCGGGTCCATAGTTATTAGTTAGATGGCTTCTTCCCTCTCTTTGGATCTCAATATAATGTTCTCCTCGATCTCTTGGAGATCTATTTGATGTAAGTCTTTTTTGCGGTGTATTTGTCGAGATCCGATGAATTGTGGGTTTATGATTGAGTTTATCTATGAACAATATTTGATTCTTCTCTGAAATCTTTTATGTATGATTGGTTATCTTTGCAAGTCTCTTCGAATTATCAGTTTGGTTTGGCCTACTAGATTGATATTTCTTGCAATGGGAGAAGTGCTTAGCTTTGGGTTCAATCTTGCGGTGTCCTTTCCCAGTGACAGCAGGGGTAGCAAGGAACGTATTGTATTGTTGCCATCGAGGATAAAAAGATGGGGTTTATATCATATTGCTTGAGTTTATCCCTCTACATCATGTCATCTTGCCTAATGCATTACTCTGTTCTTATGAACTTAATACTCTAGATGCATGCTGGATAGCGGTCAATGTGTGGAGTAATAGTAGTAGATGCAGAATCGTTTCGGTCTACTTGTCGCGGATGTGATGCCTATATACATGATCATTCCTAGATATTCTCATAATTATGCACTTTTTTATCAATTGCTCGACAGTAATTTGTTCACCCACCGTAATACTTACGCTATCTTGAGAGAAGCCATTAGTGAAACCTATGGCCCTCGGGTCTATCTTTTATCATATAAGTTTCCCATCAATTTTATTTTGCAATCTTTACTTTCAATCTATATAATAAAAATACCAAAAATATTTATCTTATTATTATTATCTCTATCAGATCTCACTCTCGTAAGTGACTGTGAAGGGATTGACAACCCCTTTATCGTGTTGGTTTCGAGGTTCTTATTTGTTTGTGTAGGTACGAGGGACTTGCGTGTAGTCTCCTGCTGGATTGATACCTTGGTTCTCAAAAACTAAGGGAAATACTTATGCTATTTTGCTGCATCACCCTTTTCTTTTCAAGGGAAGACCAACGCAGTGCTCAAGAGGTAGCAAGAAGGATTTTTGGCGCCATTGCGGGGGAGATCTATGCACAAGTCAAGACATACCAAGTACCCATCACAAACACTTATCGATCACATTACATTATTTGCCATTTACCTCTTGTTTTCCTCTTCCCCACTTCACCCTTGCCATTTTATTCGTCCTCTTTTTCTGCTCGCCTCTTTTTTGTTTGCCTCTTGCTTGCTTGTGTGTTGGATTGTTTGCCGCGATGGCTTTACCGAAAGGTGTTGATCCTCACCTAAGAAGGTTGGAAGAAATTGAAAACAACGTTAGAAGTTTTATATCCTTGCAGTTTGAGCATAATAATTTCTTTAGAAACGAGCTTAAAGAACAAAAAAGTTTTATGGGGTACATGAATAAAGATCTCGATGATATGTCTAAAGAATTTTATGGTCTGAAATCTCAGTTCGCTTATCTTGAAAACTTAATAGCCCAAATCTCGGATAAGAAGGCCACCTTAGTTAATAAGATGGCCGCCAAACCGGAAGAATTTGATGAGAATAAGGATGAAGATCTAAAAGTGATTGATGTGTCTCCTATTAAATCTTTGTTTTGCAATATGAATCTTGATAATGATGGGACTGGAGATGAGTCAACTTTAGTTAAAAGGCGTCCCAATGATTCAGAGTTTTTAGATCTTGATGCAAAAATTGGTAAAAGTGGGATTGAATAGGTCAAAGGTTTACATAGCAATGAACCCACTATTTTTCATAGATTGTATTTCCTTGTTGCAATCCGTGCTAAATTCTCCGCATGCTTATAGTCAAAATAAAGCTTTTACCAAACATATCATTTATGCTTTAATGCAATCTTATGAAGAAAAGCTTGAATTAGAAGTTTCTATCCCTAGAAAACTTCATGATGAGTGGGAACCTACTATTAAAATTAAAATTAAAGATCATGAATGCTATGCTTTATATGATTTGGGTGCTAGCGTTTCCACGATTCCAAAAACTTTGTGTGATGTGTTAGGTTTCCGTGAATTTGATGATTGTTCTTTAAATTTGCATCTTGCGGATTCCACTATTAAGAAACCTATGGGAAGGATTAATGGTGTTCTTATTGTTGCAAATAGGAATTATGTACTCGTAGATTTCATTGTTCTTGATATTGATTGCAATCCTACATGTCCCATTATTCTTGGTAGACATTTCCTTAGAACGATTGGTGCAATTATTGATATGAAAGAAGGGAATATTAGATTCCAATTTACGTTAAGGAAAGGCATGGAACACTTTTCTAGAAAGAAAATTAAATTACCTTATGAATCTATTATGAGAGCCACTTATGGATTGCCTACCAAAGATGATAATACCTAGATCTATTCTTGTTTTTATGCCTATCTAGGGGAGTTAAACGATAGCGCTTGTTGGGAGGCAACCCAATTTTATTTTTGTTTCTTGCTTTTTGGTTCTGTTTAGTAATAAATAATTCATCTAGCCTCTGTTTAGATGTGGTTTTATGCTTTTAATTAGTATTTGTGCCAAGTAGAACCTTTGGGAAGACTTGGGGGAAGTTTTAGCGATCTTGCTGTTAAAAACAGAAACTTTAGCGCTCACGAGATTTGCTGCCATTTTTTTACTGGAGAGTGCGATTAGGTTGATTATTTTTGAAGTTGGTTAATAGACAAATTCCTACGTCCACCAATTTATTTCAGAATTTTTGGGGTTCCATAAGTATTCGAAACCTACAAATTACTACAGACTGTTCTGTTTTTGACAGATTCTGTTTTTCATGTGTTGTTTGCTTATTTTGATGCATCTATGGCTAGTATCGGAGTCTATGAACCATAGAGAAGTTGGAATACAGTAGGTTTAACATCAATATAAATTAAAGAATGATTTCATTACAGTACCTTAAGTGGTGGTTTGTTTTCTTATACTAGCGGAGCTCATGAGATTTTCTGTTGAGTTTTGTATTGTGAAGTTTTCAAGTTTTGGGTAAAGATTTGATGGATTTTGGAATAAGGAGTGGCAAGAGTCTAAGCTTGGCGATGCCCAAGGCACCCCAAGGTAAAAGTCAAGGACAACCAAAAGCCTAAGCTTGGGGATGCCCCGGAAGGCATCCCCTCTTTCGTCTTCTTCCATCGGTAACTTTACTTGAGGCTATATTTTTATTCACCACATGATATGTGTTTTGCTTGGAGTGTCTTGTATGATTTGAGTCTTTGCTTTTTAGTTTACCACAATCATCCTTGCTGTACACACCTTTTGGTAGAGACACACATGAATTGGAATTTATTAGAATACTCCATGTGCTTCACTTATATCATTTGAGCTAGATAATTTTGCTCTAGTGCTTCACTTATATCTTTTAGAGCACGGTGGTGGTTTTATTTTATAGAAATTATTGATCTCTCATGCTTCACTTATATTATTTTGAGAGTCCCTTAGAACAGCATGGTAATTTGCCTTGGTTATAACATTAGTCCTAATATGATAGGCATCCAAAATGGGTTTAATAAAAACTTTCATAAAAAGTGCATTGAATACTATGAGAAGTTTGATACTTGATGATTGTTTTGAGATATGAAGATGGTAATATTAGAGTCATGCTAGTTGAGTAGTTGTGAATTTGAGAAATACTTGTTCTAAAGTTTATGATTCCCATAGTATGCATGTGTGGTGAACCGTTATGTGATAAAGTCGGAGCATGATTTATTTATTGATTGTCTTTTTTATTGTAACATCCCAAAATTCTAAATTTTGGAATGTTATAATAAATAGATAGATTTGATTGATTGTTTGATTGATTGACTGAAAGTGAGTGAATTCGAAACTTTTTGAAAGTTAAATGAGAGGGAATAAAAGGACTTTCCCAAACTTTCATATTTTGCTTTCTGATCTCCGTGAATTCAAATTCTTTTCACCACGAAACCCTGGAGAGAAGATGACATGACTTCTTCCATTTATTTAAATGACAAGGGGTGTTGAAAATATTTGAATTTCATTTGAGAATATTTCCAATTCAGAAACTTTATGCAACTCAATGATTTTCACGAGAGAAGATAAAATGACTTCTTCAAATTATGAAATATGAGTTGGGAGTTTCAAGGATCAAATTCAAAGTCCTTTTGGAAATTAATTTTAATTTGGAGTTATTTGGGTTTTATTCAAATTATTTTTATCCAAAAATAAAATACATGAAAATTAGGGTAACATGATTCCCTACATTAGAAAATTGGAGAAAAATTAAATTGAAATCATTTTGGTATTTTAAAATGATTTTTGCTGGATTTTAATAGACCAGTAGCACTCTTTGATTTATCTGAATTCGTGTGGATTTTATTTGAAGCTATAAAAATGTTCATGACGTAGAAAATCTTTCTCTGAAAATTTTGATATATAATATGCCTATATAAAGTTTTATTTTTATTTTTGTTTTTTAGTTTATTGCATTCTGTTTTGAAAAAAAAACTGCGCGCGCGCCTGAAACTGATTGTCGCCCACGTGCGCATCATAGTACCAGCGGGCGCCCTATTTTTTTTGTTTATCCTATATGGGCCAGGCCCAGCCAGCCTTTTCAGTTTTTTTCTTAGGCGGAATTTTCCAAAAAAAACTGCACCGCAGCGTGCGCGCGGTCGGCCGAAGGCCTTTAGGCCTTCCGTCTCTTTTCTTCTCTGTTTCGTATATTTTTGTTTATGTTTAGTCTCACATTGCCTAGTCTTTGACCTCTAAACCTTTTTTCCACCAATAAATATAGACCCATAGAGCCTCCAAAAATCATCCGATTCGGGTTAAATCAATATTTTGGTTTGACTAGATTTATTTAAAAAAAATATTTCTCCTCTCCGGCGCGACTTCTAAATTTTTTCTCTTTTCTCCAAAGTCATCTTTTGTCTGCCTTATAAAGGTATCTCTCTTTGTTTTTTCTTCTTCTTATACTTTCGTAGTTTATTATTTTTTTAGACTAATACGATAAAATAATTAGATTATCAATTAGTCTACGTATTTATACATTAGACCCTAGCATGTATCTATTTTTTTTCTTCCGTAAAACAGCTTGGCCCAGATTTTATAAATAGCCATAACTTTTTACTCGTTTGTCCAAATCCAACGAAACCAACGCCCACTTCTTCGTTATGATCCCCTCTATCTAGTAATTCAACCCAAACATATTTTTGAAATTTTCAAATTTCGAAATCTGTTCAGATTTATATTCAAACTTCGTTTGATCATAACTTGAGTTTCGTAGCTTCGTTTGAGTTGATTCTTTTTGCAAATCGAAGCTCTTGACCTAAACTTTCTGATAAGGCCAAATTCATATAATTTTGGTACTGTTAGAAATTGTTTTATGTTGCAAGAGCTATTTGCTTGGTTTTGAAGTTTTCTGAATCGTCTTCTTCGTTCTTTCTGATCTTTTGAGTGAATGCTTATGTGTGGTTACTATTGCTTGCTTACGATAGATTGACCGGAGTGTGACGAGTAGAACTATCAAGAGTTATGAGTGTGAATCATCTTCATCAACATTGCAGGCAAGTTCACACTTTGATCATATCCCTTTTCATACCCAGTTTTTATGCATTAGTTACAACCCTCAAACATTGCATGAGTAGGATTAATAACATGTGGGTATTGGGAAGTAGTTGATGAGGTAGTACCTATTACCTGTTTATTATCAAACCCTTGGGAGCTACTATTACGTTATGCTTATAGTGCCATGCTATGCTCGTAGACGTGGATTGGATTTTGAGAGTATTCATGACAGATGTGAGATTGTTAATTAATGGTTTACTTAAGGTGGCAACTTAAACACACATCTGGGTGGATTGAGGCACCTGGTTATTCTAGGATTGCCTGTCTAGGCACCTGGGTAGACCAGGATTGCCTGTTTTTTTATGGACCGCCACCCAGGCTCAAAGGGATCATGAGATTTTTCATGCTAGAAATTTCCGTGTGCAGCCACAAGCTATTATGGGCTCTAGCATAGTTGACTAAGTCGTGCGAACTCTTACAGTGGTAGACTAGCAGATGTAGGGGATGTATGTGGTACGGTCTACCCGATCGTAAGGTGCTAGCACTTCTGAAAGACCATGTCTCGGTCATCCGTTTCTCAAACACCATGCAGTGCGAGATATCCAACAGAGGAGATCGAGTCTTGTGGGGAAAAGTGCGCAAACCTCTGAAGAGTGTATAAACTAATCATGGTTAGCCGTGTCCCCGATTATGGACATCTTGAGTATCTAGTACTTGGATTATCATGTGAATCTCATCATGTTACTTTAATTAATATTGTTGGGTTTTAATGATGATACTTAATTGGGATTGAGAATGCTGTCAACCATTCTCAATGTTTAACAACCACGATGATAGTTAAATAAAATTTATTCCTTTGCAGTAGGGAAAAATTGGCTTTTCGCAAAAACCTTATAACCGTAGAGCTTTTCCACCAGCCAAATATGCATGTAGTGGTAGCCATTATTCATCATTGCTCTACAGTGTGAATTTGCTAGTACATTCAATGTACTGACCCTTTGTGGCTGCAACGTCTCATGTTGCAGGATTTCTTTCGACGAGTAAGTGATACGTTAGGGTTACGATTTCTACACTCAAATTTGCCGTTGGTGTTGATGGGAATCCACAACCTTGTTACTTCCGCTATTTGGATTGAGGTAATAGTATTTTATGTTACTTATACATGTGATTTACCTCTGTTATAAATCCTCGAGTACTGTGTGTGTCAGCATACCGATCGAGGGATGACACTTAAGCACAGAGACTTGATCCATTCGGGTCGGGTCGCTACATTTATGAGTGGCAGTCGGGGATGAGCGATGGTCTTTTCCTACCAATCTATCCCCCTAGGAGCATGCGCGTAGTACTTTGTTTCGATAACTAATAGATTTTCGCAATAAGTATATGAGTTCTCTATGACTAATGTTGAGTCCATGGATTATACGCACTCTCACCCTTCCACCATTGCTAGCCTCTCTAATACCGCACAACTTTCGCCAGTACCATAAACCCACCATATACCTTCCTCAAAACAGCCACCATACCTACCTATTATGGCATTTCCATAGCCATTCCGAGATATATTGCCATGCAACTTACCACCGTTCCGTTTGTTATGACACGTTACATCATTGTCATATTGCTTTGCATGATCATGTAGTTGACATCATATTTGTGGCTAAGCCACCACTCATAATTCTTTCATACATGTCACTGATGAGTCATTGCACATCCCGGTATACCGCCGGAGGCATTCATATAGAGTCATACTTTGGTCTAAGTATCGAGTTGTAATTCTTGAGTTGTAAGTAAATAAAAGTGTGATGGTTATCATTATTAGAGCATTGTCCCAAGTGAGGAAAGGATGATGGAGACTATGATTCCCCCACAAGTCGGGATGAGACTCCGGACGAAAAAGAAAAAAAGAGAGAAAGGTCATAAAAAAAGAGAAGGCCCAAAAAAATGAGAGAAAAAGAGAGAAGGGGCAATGCTACTATCCTTTTACCACACTTGTACTTCAAAGTAGCACCATGATCTTCATGATAGAGAGTCTCCTATGTTGTCACTTTCATATACTAGCGGTAATTTTACATTATAGAACTTGGCTTGTATATTCCATTGATGGGCTTCCTCAATATGCCCTAGGTCTTCGTGAGCAAGCGAGTTGGATGCACACCCACTTAGTTTCTTTTTGAGCTTTCATACACTTATAGCTCTAGTGCATCCGTTGCATGGCAATCCCTACTCACTCACATTGATATCTATTGATGGACATCTCCATAGCCTGTTGATATGCCTAGTTGATGTGAGACTATCTTCTTCCTTTTTTTGTCTTCTCCACAACCACCACTCTATTCCACATATAGTGCTATATCCATGGCACACGCTCATATATTGCGTGAAGATTGAAAAAGTGTGAGAACATTAAAAGTATGAAACAATTGCTTGGCTTGTCATCGGGGTTGTGCATGAATTAAATACTTTGTGTGATGAAGATATAGCATAGCCAGACTATATGATTTTGTAGGGATAACTTTCTTTGGCCATGTTATTTTGAGAAAACATGATTGCTTTGTTAGTACGCTTGAAGTATCATTATTTTTATGTCAATATTAAACTTTTGTCTTGAATAATTCAGATCTGAACATTCATGCCACAATAAAGAAAATTACATTGAGAATTATGCTAGGTAGCATTCCACATCAAAAAATCTGCTTTATCATTTACCTACTTGAGGACGAGCAGGAATTAAGCTTGGGGATGCTTGATACGTCTCCAACGTATCTATAATTTTTGATTGTTCCATGCTATTATATTATCTGTTTTGGATGTTAATGGGCTTATTTATAAACTTTAATATTATTTTTGGGACTAACCTACTAACCCAAGGCCCAGTGAATTTTTTTTGTTCTTTTGCCTATTTCAGTGTTTCGCAGAAAAAGAATATCAAACGGAATGAAACCTTTGGGAGAGTTATTTTTTGGAATAAACGTGATCCAGGGAACTTGGAGTACACGTCAAGAAATAAACGAGGTGGCCACGAGGCAGGGAGGCGCGCCTGCCCCCTGGGCGTGCCCCCACCCTCGTGGGCCCCTCACAGCTCCACCGACCTACTTCTTCCTCCTATATATATATACATAAACACTATTCTGATCACGGGATCAGAATAATATTCTGATCACAACCTGAACTGCCTGAGTAACACGCCTGAACTTCCCTGTGTACAAACCCGAACTTCGGGCTATCTTCACAACCGTGGCTTCCCCCGTGAATTATTCCGGTCGGTAGTGTTGTGTGGGATGTGACTGTAATCCGGATACTCATACCTGCATCTAAATGCTCGTTTTGATTCGTAATTTTGCATTTTGGCAGATTCACTCTCGGGGCGGATGAACTCGTGTTTGTTTATAAGTTTAATGCATTCAGTGGATGTTCTAGAACCTCTAACATGATGGTAATTTGGTTTAAGTACGAGTTTCGTGGGAAATTTGTCATTAATTTCAAAGGATTTGATTTGAGGCTCTGTGTTCTTCGTCCGCGGGAGTGGTTCCGCCACTTCTGTAGATTTGTTATTTTTATTTGAGTATAGAGGGCGGATTTGATTGCAGTAGTGAGATTGGACCGTTCATGCGTTGTTAATTCCATCGGGAAGGCGAATACACTGTTGAAATCGGGCGATTGGATCTCGTGTCCGCCCATACTGGTTTTCGGTTCTTCAATGAGACAGCTTGGTTGATTTATCGTTTTGATGTGAGGGCGCAATATGATATCGTTCGAGGTTGCGGCCTGAGAAGGTGTAGACACCCAAGTGATTAAATCTGAAAAGCAAATTCAATAATGCGTTTTTTCAGTGATTCTACTATCTGTGTTACAGAGTTGGACTTCTGCACCTTTTGTGCTTGAACTTCCCTCATTTTAATGCATGTTTTTTGGTTGATGCTGCAATACGATCTGTTCGGTTGGTGTTGTTATAAAAATTTTGTGTATGTTTTGTTTTGTTTTTCAGAGTACTCATATACGTAAATGTGGAGGTGGTCCATAGATACACAAATCATCCTTTTTATATTTATTCTGTCTTCGGGGCTAGTTTTTTGGATCATCCACATTCTGTGGTAGTAATTGGACATCTATGCTACCAGTGATTGAACTTCCTAATTTCCACATTGCAAGGTGGTGCAACATCGCGCTCTATTTTTTGTTTTTTTGTAATTTTCAATTTTCTAATTTGGGTTTTACTTTGTTCCGTGGCAACTATGGGATTATTCCCAAATACGCATGCATACCTTACTTTTTTTGTAACACGTTTGCATACTTCAAACAGTGGTAGAACTTCAGTTTGTGTTTAACGTGAACTTACAAGATTTTTGCTTCCGTGTAATTTATCTTTTCTACATGTTCATTTGATGTTTTTTCCAAACGCCGAATTTCTGTGTTTTTACAACTTGAACTTACCTTTATTTAGAACATTTTATTAGTTAACTTACGCCTTATGCATTTTGTTTCTTCGACACTAAACATTATTATTCCTCAGGTGCTTCTTTCTTGGTTTTTTATGTCACAGCAAAAATTTTCTTGAATGCAGGTTCATCTTTTTGACATTGATATTCCAGGACAGATTACATTCCAGAAATCAAAAACCCTTAGTAGATTTCTTCTGCATTTTGTTGTAACTAGTGTGTAAGTGTGGAGCTGGATCACAAGCACTATCTTCAGTAGGATCTGGACTTCTTTTTTATTAACGGTTGAACTTCTGGTTTTGGAGATTTGCACTCCACATTGGAAGGCGAAGGTGCATGATGCTCTATATTTTGTTTGTTTGTTTGTTTTTCTTTGTAATTTTTAATTCTCCAGATGTTCTTTTTAGACTTTTGTCTCGTGAGAAATCATGGGATTAGCCCAAGTATGGGCCAAGACAGGAACGAGCCGGAGCAGGCGACGACGTGGCATGCCGCGTCGTCGCATGCGGAGGCGAGTCCGTCACATCCGTGACCCCACTATCTATCTTAGGGTTTTTAGGGTTTAGGGTGCGTGCGGTGGGCGTGGAAACAGAATAACCGCATTGCGTCCTGTCAAATCCTAGCGCGCAGCAACGCGGTAGCGCGAGGCCGAGCAGGAGGGAGGGGGAGGGTCGGGACCCCCCTTCCCCTCCCCCTGCGAGGCCGAGACAGGAACGAGCCGGAGCAGGCGACGACGTGGCGTGCCGCGTCGTCACATGCGGAGGCGAGTCCGTCACATCCGTGACCCCACTATCTATCTTAGGGTTTTTAGGGTTTAGGGTGCGTGCGGTGGGGGTGGAAACAGAATAACCGCATTGCGTCCTGTCAAATCCTAGCGCGCAGCAATGCGGTAGCGCGAGGCCTCGCATGGGGAGGGGAGGGGGGTCCCGACCCCCTCCCCTCCCCCTGTGATACCGAGACAAGAACAAGCCGGAGCAAGCGACGACGCGGCGTGCCGCGTCGTTGCATGCGGAGGCGAGTCCGTCACATCCGTGACCCCACTATCTATCTTAGGGTTTTTAGGGTTTAGGGTGCGTGCGGTGGGGGTGGAAACAGAATAACCGCATTGCATCCTGTCAAATCCTAGAGTGCAGCAATGCGGTAGCGCGAGGCCGAGCAGGGGGGGGGGGGGTCGGGACCCCCTCCCCTCCCCCTGCGAGGCCGAGACAGGAACGAGCCGGAGCAGGCGACGACGCGGCGTGCCGCGTCGTCGCATGCGGAGGCGAGTCTGTCACATCCGTGACCCCACTATCTATCTTAGGGTTTTTAGGGTTTAGGGTGCATGCGGTGGGGGTGGAAACAGAATAACCGCATTGCGTCCTGTCAAATCCTAGCGCGCAGCAATGCGGTAGCGCGAGGCCGAGCAGGGCCCCCCTCCCCTCCCCCTGCGAGGCCGAGATAGGAACGAGCCGGAGCAGGCGATGACGCGGCGTGCCGCGTCGTCGCATGCGGAGGCGAGTCCGTCACATCCGTGACCCCACTATCTATCTTAGGGTTTTTAGGGTTTAGGGTGAACTTCATGTGTTTTTGTACTTGAACTTCTTCTTTTTGTTTCTTTATGGTTTATTTATTCTTATTCCTTTACTTCTTTTATTAGGGTACTTGAACTTCTATTCTTTATTTTTTGAACTTCTTTTCTCTTGTTTTTTAGGGGCATATTTATGTATGTATGTTTCTTCCTTTAGTACTGTATTTGCCATCTATTTTTGGTTTTGAGGATATCAGCTGTGCTGTTTTGTGATCTTATCTCATTATAATAGATGCATTCAAATGGTGCATTTATTTATCTACACATGTATTTACTATTTTAGCTGTTGGGGGGTAAAAGTGTAAATTCAGTGGCGCTTCAAGTCCCACGACAGAGAGGCATTAAGTGACCATCTCCCTCGCGACCACCTGTCTGAAAACTCCTCCCCCCTTGTCGCTCGCTCTCTCCCCCCTCTCCGTCGCTCCGCTTCCTTCCTCTCCTCCAACTCCCCCCGATTTCTCCGCCCCTGTCCCTTGCCCTTGTGCTGGAGTAATCGACGCACGCCCCCACTCCTATTTCTCCCCCACGCCCCGCTCTCTCTCGCCCAGCCCGCTCTCTTCTGCTTTGAAGTGAGGGCGGCAACTGCCTGCGCGGTTGCAAGGTGCGCGTGGCGTCGTGGGGAGTGGAAGAACCGACGCGGATTCGTGCATGCGGGAGTCGTTTGGAGAGGTACAAGTGTTGCCCCCCTCCTAATGCTTGCTTCTAGTTTCGCCAGATCTGTTGAGGCATGCCTATTTCTTCTGTGTGCTCTCGCGTCTGCCTCCCTCCCCCTTCTTCTGATGGTTTGGTGGTAGATTAGGTAGGGTTCTTGTGCGTGTGGTGGTTGGATTTCAATTCCCTGTGGTCAGATTTGTTTGTGAGATGCTTGTGTGTGCTATTTGTCCCTTCATACTTGTGTGGATTTCATTTCCCCTTTGTTGATTTTAGCAGTCAGATGCATGTAAGAGAGGGTGTGGTGTGATGGATGGTTGATGCTGGATCTGATGTATTTAATTGCATTAGTGCTGTGGATTTCGAAGTCTAGATTATGTCTGTGACATTGTATTTAGTTTATGGATCCATTTTTTTGTTGTGCTTGCCTAGATGCGCTACTGTTCATCCTTTGTTGGTATGTTGTAGTTGTTTCATCCTAGGGTTTGATTCAGTTTCTTTTTGTATTTTGTTGTATGATTTTGTACTTGCTAACTATATGCAATCAATCCCCTGTTTTTAGCAGGTTGTTCTAGTGTTTGGAGTTGCATTCATCAAGGCGGTTGTGTTGTCATGGCTTCAAAACCTTCTCCAGGTATCTTAATGTAGTTGTATCTTGTATTTTAAATAGCATTATTCTCATATATGTCTGCCCATATCTTCACTTAGTATTCATGTTGGACTGCCATTCTTAATAGTGTGAACTTCTAGTAATGGTTATGTGTATGCTTTTTACCATTAGTTTGAGTTAGTAGAGTGTTTGCTTACTTTGTAGTTGATGATTTTGCAGGTGAAACTTTGTCACCAAGTGTTGTTGGACTTCCCAGATGTTTCATTTTTGTAGTTTATATCTTTGTTTTTTTGTTATCATGTTGATGGCATTGATATTTAGTTTGCCTGTGAAATACTGTTTGTGGTCATGCTACATCTTTTTTATGTGCTACTTGCTTGGGTCACATAGTTGAACTTCTGGTTTTAATTATTGTTTGATTGTAATGAAATTTGGTTGAACTTCTGTTATGCACATTTTGTTTTACTGCTTTGTTATGTATCGTTGAACTTCTGGACATTCATGATATATGTAGTAGCCCCTCTGGTGTAGATTGTTTTTATATTTAGTTTGTAGATTTTTAGTTTGTTTTTTGTGTTTACTGCTTTGTTAGGTATTGTTGAACTTCTGGGTATTGGACATTGTTGTAAAAGTAGAAGTCCCTTTGGTGTAGGATTGCGGATTAGAACTCAGCTGCCTTTTTACTTGCATTTTTTGTAGTTGGTGATGAGTTGAATAGTTCTGAAAAAATGCCTGCGATCAAGATGGAGCTTCAGAGGTTAATACTGATGCTCCAATATCTGATGCGGCTAAATCACCCATTATCCCTTTGACTGTGATTGCCGAGGTTGCTTCGAGCCTTGAGAATTTTTCAAGCCTTGAGGATCTTGCTTCTGCAGCTCTTGCTTCACCTAGTATGTGAAACCCCTTTTCTTTTCATTTTAAAGTTTTGAGCCATGTTTTTTAGCTTGTTCTTGTCGTTTGTTTTTGTTTTTGTTCCTGACTTTTTTTATTTTTTGCTTCGATTTTTTGTGTTCTTTGCAGATGTGTCCACAGAGGAGGAAGCTGTGAACACCATCAACGATGTTTTATCTGAGTTGGGTTTATCAGAAACCCCTGCTGCTGCTGAGGAGGTGGCTCCGTCAGTCAAAGGTTGTGATTCCGTTCCGGATCCTTTGTGCTCTCTTCAGATGTCAGAGACGCAGTCGCAGTCTGTTGATGGCACTGAACCTGTCACGCAACCCGAGGATGTGCCTCTTCAGCTTCTCCTGGAGGACCAACGTAAGAGGAAGAAGCAAGAAGATTTTGACAAGAAGAGGGCGGCCCGCCTTGAGAAAGGTTCTGATGTTCCTGGATCTGTTCATGCGGCTGAGCTCACTGTTGAGGAAGACGTGTCGTGTGGTAGTGATGGCAAGGTTGTCCCTGTTAAGAAGAAAATCAAGAAGACTGCTGCGAGGAAGCTAGTAGTTGGTGAAGTTACTCCTCGGAGGAGCCCACGTGTTTCAAGGCCTGCAGAAGTTGTTGAAGATGAAGGGTTAGGCCTTGGTGGTACGCCACGCCGTAGTCCTCGTGTGCTTGCCACTGCCGCGCCTACACCTTCTCCGCTTGGTGCTGGTGCATCTGGTAAGGGTAAGAAATGCGGCGTGAAGCGCAAGGTTCCACCTGCAAAGGTCAACAAGGGTGTGAAGAAGCGTTCTCGTGTTAATCCAGAGGACAAGGATGATGCTGATTTCAATGCTGATGATGAGGACGACGTCGATGATGATGCTGCCGCTAATCAGGTATGAATGTCTCATGTTTACTGTTTTTAGAGCATTTGTCGCTGTTGCTGTAGTTTTATTGTTTTTAGCACTGCCTTGGCGTACATAGCTGACCTTCTGCTCCATCTCAATATAGACGAATAAATTAGCCGACGTGCTTTGCTTTTATGGTATTACTGCCTTTGTGTACATAGTTGGACTTCTGGGTATATACATGAAGAAATTAGCTCAACTTGTTTGTATACATGTTTGATTACTGCCTTAGTGTATATGGTTGAACTTCTGCTTTTTAAATTTCCAACATTTTTGAAAGCATGTTAACTAGTGTTCATACATGGTTGTACTGCCTATGTAGACATAGTTGGACTTCTGAGATACATGTTTGATTACTGCCTTGGTATACATGGTTGAACTTCTGCTTTTGTAAATTTCCAACATTTTTGAAAGCATGTTAACTTCTGGTCATACATGGTTGTACTGCCTATGTAGACATAGTTGGACTTCTGAGATGTGGTGCGTATGTAGGCATTAGTGGAATTTTGGTGAAGCTTGTGTGTCTCATTGTTCTGCCTTTTTCCTTGTCAATGTATTTTTTTCAGTATCAGCTTGTGCAGCGGCCTGAGAGGAGGAAGAGAGGAGGCAAAGCGCCCGAAGAAGGTGGCCAAGGAGGAGGTGAGGCGAAACGTTTTAACAAGACGGTTCGCTGCTCACTGAAAGAGGTCAAGACGTGTGCGGAAATGCTACAACTTAGGCACAAGACGAGGGTTATCAATGCTGGTTTTGGTTGTGTGTTTGACTTGAAGGTTGATTCCAACATTTCTCGTCCTTTGATGGGCAACATCTACACGAGGATTGACCCTTCAACCATGATTTTGGACATGGGTGAGGCGAACAAGGTTATACGTATTACAAGTGATGCTATTCACCATCTCTTTGGGTTCCCTCAAGGTAATCGTACCCTCCCCCCCCCTAGGCCCTCGAATGATGGTTTCGATGATGCTGTTATGAGGTTGAAGGGCAAGCTTGGGTATGCTAGGAGTGACGACATCAAGACAAAGGATTTGCGGAATATCCTCGCTGAACTTGTGAAGGATGAGACGAAGGATGATCTTGCTCTGCAGGTGTTTTACCTTATTGTTTTCATGAAGGTGGTTATCCCTGGAACATCTACACGAGTGTCCAGGGAGGCAGCAATGGTCGAGAACCTTGTGTTTGAGCACATGGCAGACATGGACTACTGCCAGTTGGTTGTTGACGATATTCGGAGTGCTGTTGTTAGGTATCAGCAAGGTACTAGCAGAGGAAAAGCTGTCACAGGCTGTGCCATCGCGCCGCTGCTTATGTATCTGGACTGCCTTATCATTGGCAAGACGCCTAATATTGACTTGAGGACCCCTCGCATCAATTTCATGGATCAGGCCAAGCTTCTTGAGCTTGCTGCGGCTGACTTGGTCACGAAGGGTGATGATGACCCAGCCAACTGGGTGTTTGGGAGACTGCCTGTGAGTGTTTCTATGCATTATTCTTTCCTGTGTAGTTTAACTTGAACTTCTGGTATTGTCTTGTATATTTTTTGTTCCCATGTTCCTTCATTTGTTTTCTGACGCGTTGACTTTTGTTTTTGTATGCAGTGGAAGACACAGGCTGAGGTTGTGTTCTTTAGGGTTATTGAACGTCCTGTTCTAACTATGCCTCGTTCTGCCGGCCTAGGGAGTGGAACTTCCCCAAGATTTGAATTCTCCCGGGATGTTAATACCGGTGCCCCCTGTAGATCCAGGAGGTTCTTCTGCTCGTGTGAGTGCTGCAGGTGGCGTTTCTTCCGAGAATTTGTTTGAAGCTGCCAATGTTTCTCTGGTTAGGATTGACAGTCTTCTTGAAACTGTTTGTGGGGAGTTGGCTCGTGTTCCTTCAACTGCTGAGCGTCTTAGTCGCATTGATGGGATTCTTCCTCCCGGACACGGATTTGATGCTGAGTCTTCGAAGGGGGTCTTATCTATTGAAGCTAAATTTCTTGAAGAGCTTCGTCAGAGCACTTCCCACCTCCGGACTAGCGTTGGGCTGTTCAAGGAAATGCAGGATGCTCGTTGCAAGCCTTTTGAAGATGAGGCAAGTGTTGTTGTGAGACAGATTCAGAGGCAGGATTCTGTTCGTTCGGGTCGTGAAGGAGGCCACGTGGAGCGTACCAAAGAGGTTTGTTTATGTTGGCTTTTGATATTTCTTTGCAATAATGTTCAATGTTAGCTTTCAGTTATTACTGTTTGTAGTCATAGGCGCCCGTTATTGATTTCATGTGTCGTAAACCGTTTTTTAGCACAAGTGTTCCTATGTGACCTTCTCTGTTTATAGAACCTGAACTTCAACTGCTACAGCACCTGAACTTCCATGACTGGCCCTTTTTTGTTCCCTTTTGTATCTTAGAGTAGTTTGATATCTGACCTGCTATGTTTACTGTATTTGGACTTCCATTATATGTCAGTTGTGATAGCTGACCTTCACTGATTATGCAATCTGAACTTCTGCTGATTAGGTATTTTGTTTTCTACATGATTTCTTTTTATAGGCTATTGATGATGATGCTAGGGTTGAGGAGGATGTTTTACCTGCGCATGAAGCTGCTCCTATGCATGAGGCTGCCCTTGTGCATGAACCTGCTCCCGCTAGTGGCGTAATAGTTGATGATGTTCATGGCAGTGAAAATAAGGTACCATTTTTTCTTGTCCATTTGTCTTGTTTGCCCCTGAGACGGACTTGCTGCCCCTGTGCATGAGGTTCAGTCAGCCCTTTGTAATGACTTTTTGTTTCTTTTTTGCAGTAGCAGAATGATGATGTTAGTGTTGCTCCAGAGAAGGTTGCAAACATGTCCGTCTTAGGCACCGGCTGCTCCGATGGGGTGGTCCTGACTGAACCTTTTTCGTCCATTGGCGCTAAGGTTTCTGATGCTGAGCAGGGCAAGACAAATGGAGACATCATTTTGGAGAAAGATCATGTTGAGTCTGCTGTACAAACTGGTGGTAGTGCTGCTGCAAGCCCGGAGAAGTCTCCTGCAGCAGAGCCATCAGTTGATGTTGATGTCGATGATGAAGATACCGAAAGTGATAGTTATGGAGAGGAGGTTGATCATTCCAGTGCTGCCACTGGTCTAGGCAAGGATCCATGAAGAGAGGAGCATGCTTCTCTCTTCTTTTCCCATCCCCTTCCATCTTTGTTGTTTGGTTGAGTCCATGATATCCACTGTGAACTGCCTGTGTGGTCTAAGTTGAACTTCTGGTTTTGTTGTTTGTCGTGTGGGTTGTAAAGAATGTTAAGTGAACCTATTTTCTATGTGGGTGGAGGTTTGTAATGCATGGGTTGTGATGTCTATGATGCTGTGGTTTTATCTTTTCTGATGTAGCAGCTGAGATGTGCTTATGTTTTGAATGTTTGTGCTTGAATGTTGGTCTTAATTGAAACTGTCATGAATCTATGTGCTTTGAGTGTCGCTGTTAATTGCTATTTTCTTTTTGGTGAGCAGATAGCGACCTTGTTGTCGTCCGAAAGAAGGTTGATGACTTTTATTACAGTGTAACTAGGCTTAGGAATGATCGTTCCTAGAGGTGAGTGCAGCTGCTCAATATTTACATCATCCATGTACCCCCTGTGAACTGCCTGTGGTTTCTTACCTGAACTTCCCAACTCTATGTACCTGAACTTCTTGTTTTTTTGCTTCTCTGGTGCTGAACTTCTGGCCTCTTTTGCACTGTACTGCCTGTTGTGATATAGCTGAACTTCTGTGCTAACATGTGTTATGAACTTCCTGAGTTCCTGCTGCTGAACTTGTTTTACTTTCTATTCGCTTGTTTTAGAGAAATGATTATGTTCCGAAACAAGGAGTGTGAAGCTTCTGTTCAAGAAGTCGCAATATCTTTTGGTCCTCGCGGAATGCTTACATCTAATGTGGCTGAGTGTGCACTCTACTGTCTACGTGCGAAGTACCAGGGATCGGATAAACTCATCCTGCCGTATTGGGTTTGTGTAAGTCAACCATACAGTGATTTCTTTTCTGTTTTGTTCCTTACCATTTTAGTTAAAACTTGTTCGTCTCATTTTTGTATTTTTTCATATGTTGGTGTTGTCTGCATTATTTTAGGACAAGATTTTCAGAGGTCAATTTGATTCCCGTGTGAGGAAGTACTTCATGGCGAGTGGTCCAGATAGCATGGATGCACATGATTCGGTATGCAATATCTTGTTCTTTGCCTCTGTATTAGTTTTGCAGTGCGATCCACTGTGTTAATATTTGTTTTATTTTTCTTTTGTACCGTTCTGATATTAATTCTCATTTTTTAATGATTCGTGTGTTTATGATGCTTCAGGTTGTTTTCCCTACTTTTGACCCGCCTGAGCTTCCTGCTTCCATGGGTGGTGTCGGTCATTGGGTGTCGGTATTCCTTGACCTGAAGAATTCAAGGTTCCAGCTTCTCGATTCCTACTATGGACCAAAAGATGAATGTGCGGTACGCCTGTTTCGACGGATGACCGACAACATCAAGAGGCTTTGGAAGGATGCCAGCAACGACAGGGAGACACCCTTCAGTCCTCTTAGCATCGACAAATTCCCTCTGGATTGGATTGATGTCCCCCAGCAGCAAAACAAGTATGAGTTCGACTTTTTCTCTTTATCACATCTGTTTAACTATAGTTGTACTTAAGCTGCGATGTGTTTAATTCGTTGGCTTTCTTTTTCTGTCCTAACACTATTTCTTTTACTTCGTTTGATGGCAGTATCGACTGCGGATTCTTCATGCTTAGGAATGTTAATTCGTATCATGACGGGGTTCTTGCAAATTATTCCCATGAGAATATCGGGGATATCAGGAAGACGTGGTTGTACTCAATCGCTTCTTCTAACCTGTTTGAGACAGACTTCCAAGCTCTGTTTGGCTACTACACATGTAAGTATTTTTGGAACTTGTACTGCTTACCTGCACTGCATCTTTTATTCTACCTGAACTTCATATTTTTCTCTGAACTTGGACTTCTGCTTGAGGTCTGGCTGGGCTGCTGGTTTCGGAAGGAGAGGAGCATTTTCTTTGTACATGAACTTCATTTCTATCTTTTTTAATTTTGCTTGTGTGTTTTGTTTCAGTAATTTCTGTCCTTCCATTGCTTAAATGGACATGAGCATTTTCTTTTCTAATTGAACTTCAAAGATGATGATTTCCAGTTCATCGGTTTATCTTGAACTGTGCCTCTGGTTGTGCCTGAACTTCATTTAGTTTTTTACTGCAACTATTTTTTAGGTCAGCTTGAGTAGTAACCATGTCATCTTTATTAGTTGGACTGCACATTGTGATGTTCCTAAACTTCAGTTGTATTTTAATGGTGATGTTTTCTCTTCCTTTTTTCTTTGACAGTGGATCCGTTGGAGTTGACCGATTACCACTACTCATTCCTCGGGTCACAGGAATACCAGCCTAGGGAGGAACCGATAAGTACAGCTCCGATAGAAGACGATAGACCTCGGACCCTCATTCCTTCCAAGTTGGGGAAGCAGGCTGGTGGTATTCGTGGTACTCCAAAAACCCCTTGCTACATGAAGGCCGATGCAGTCGAAGCAGCCGAAGCAGAAGTGATTTCGTCCGATGATGATTTTGAGAAGATTGCTTACCCGAAGAATGTTAAATGTGCTGCTGGTACTGTTGCTGGTAGAGGTGGGAAGAATGCTGTGATTACCAGGAGGAAACCGGCAGTTGAGTCTGGGAACATAACTTCCTCCAAGAGAGCATCAAGATTGCCTTTGAAGTGGCGTTCTCCTGTCGCTCCCCTGAAAAATACAGTTACCCTCATCTATCCGAGGCCCGGAAGTTGAAACAGTATGTGCTGAGTAAAGACGGTCTGGAGAAGTATTCTGAGTGAGTTTTCTTCTTCTTTAACTTTGTTGCTGCCAGAGATGCTACTCTGTGTCTGAAACTTCTGTTGTTGTAGTATGTGGGCTTCTGTTCATTTCTCCCTTGCCTTGGAGTTATAGTGTCTGAACTTCTGTTGTTGTATTGTCTGAACTGCCGTTGTTGTAGTATCTGAACTTCTGTTTTATGTCTCCTCTTGCCTTTTGAGTTATAGTGTCTGAACTTCTGTTTGTTGTTGTATCTGAACTTCTAATATATTTTTTACCATCCTTTTGTATTCTGCAGGACAAGCTACTGCATGTTTACCATCCCTGGGAATGTGATTGACCTCACAGGACGTGTCCTTTATACGCTTTTCGGTGAAGGGCAGCAGATGGAAGGAGACATAATGGATTATCTCATAAATTTGTGGAAGGATAAGCCGGAGACCTCTGAGATTTTCACTAGTGCTGACAGGGTTGTACTTAGTCCCTACTTCATACAGGTTTTAGTTCTTTGCACCCCTATCTCCTTTTTTGCCTTAGTTTTGTTGTAGTGGCATCTGGGAGGTGTTTTAATTGTGTTTTGGTGAATGCTCAGTACTGCCTGGAGTATGATTTCTACGCCACAACAGTTCCAAAGTTTGATGCAGAAAAATCTGCTGGTCTCCTCCCAATGTTTGTTCGCAAGGAAGAAGACCTTCTTAACGCAAAGCTGGTTAGTTTTTCATAACTCTTGCTTTTTTTAATTTCATGTGCATCCTTTTGCTGAGTTTGTCAAGAAGTTTTTGTTCATGCCGGTTCTTGAGTACATATGCTTTATAGTTTGTGTTCACCGGTCCTTTCATTCTTTGCAGGTTTTCTTGATTCTATTCAAGCCAATTGGCACAATGGCGCACTACAGTGTGTACGTGGTGAATAGATATCGTGGGAGCATTGACATCCTTGATTCACTTTCTTATGCTAATATGGAAACGTCGCGAACGAGTTTCCACGGGGACTGCCAAAGTATCGTGAGTGTTTCTTAGCCTGAACCTCCTTTCACATTCTCTTGTTTGACACGAAGTTTATTATGCCTTGTGTTGACAAAATATGTTGTTGTCTCTGTGTTTGGTAATACTGCTTGAACTGACTGTCATTTAGAAGTTGAACTTCTGCTATTTTGTTTAGGTGGATCTTATGCAAGTGTCGCTTTTTTATGTACCTGAACTTAACTATTTTGGTTAACATGTTTTTGACTTCATCTAATTTTGTTATTTCCGGCAGATGAAGAGATTTGTTGGGTTGCTCGAGGAGGTGTACGGCAAGGCTGCATACAAGGCGAGCAAGCAGCCTAACTGGGTGACTATTGCAAAGAGGCCGACTTTCATCGATGTTCCGAAGCAGAAGAGTAATGATTGTGGTTTCTTTGCCGTGAAGTTCTGCTCTTCGTATGATGGCGATGAGGTTGTTGAAGATTTTGGTGATGTGGAAGTATGTTCTGTCTTTGTTCTTGTCTCATCATCCTTTGATTATTCTTGTGTGTTTTTGCTGAGACGCTCCTGCTGTGGTTTTAGATATCCGTTACTAAACCATCGTTTTCACCTTTCTTTGTTTGCAGGCTGCTGCAGATGACTGGAAGGCTGAGTTCATGCACACTCTGATTTTTAGCGAGAAGAATGAAGTCGTGCGTTCAGAGCTCCCTAAAGAGATCCAGTCCTTTGGCCCGTGAATTCGAAGCATTAGTTTCATTGTAGATTTGATTTCGTACAGATTTTTAGGTTTGATAATGATTGGAACAATTCCGTAAAGATTTGGTTGTAAGAATGTTTTTAGTGATTTGTGTATCTATAGGTGCAGCACTATTACTTATGATATTGTGGACAAATGCATTTGGTGTGAAGAATGATTTGGCTTTGTGAATTTCAATGTACTGCGTCGTTTTTCAGTATCCATGTGTTGAATGTTTTTGCCCCAACAGATGTACCTGAACTTCTGCCTCGGTTTTGGTTGAACTGCTTGATTTTTTTGTGTTGTTTATTTTTGGGCTCCCAACATATGATCGTAGACTTGAACTTCTGCTTTGAGATGTGGCTGGGCTGCTGGTTTCAGATGGAGAGGATATTTTGTGTTGTGTAATGTATTGGTAATGTTCAACCCAACCAATATGTATGCTTTTGCGTAGAATCTATATTTTTTTTTTTGTGTTTTTCAAGTGCGAACGTATTTCATATGTAAATCTGTGCAGAAATATTGTTGACGTTTCTTTATCTTTGTTGCATTGTACATGAACTTCTGCACGTATCCAAGCAGAACTTCACATTTGAACGCGTTGTCTTAGGCTTGCTAACCTTAGTTTATGCGGCGAAACTTTATTTTTTAAGCATATTCTTTTCCTACATCGATTTTACATACCAGAACTTCTTCTGTAAGCTGACATGAACTTCAAAACTGTATGATTATTTTGCTGGTTGCTCTTTCATGCAATACAACACCAGCACATCACTTCCTGCCATAACATACCAGGACTTCTGCAGTAATATTACTTGAACTTCACAGTGTATGTTTTTCAATTTATTACTGCTTGCTCTTTCATGCAATACAACACCAGCACATCACTTCCTGCCATAACATACCAGGACTTCTGCAGTAATATTACTTGAACTTCACAGTGTATGTTACCAGGGGATGACATAATGTTCTGCACATTGACATGACACAAGTTTGCATTGTGTTAATTGACCTATTCTAACTGTTCATGAGCCTTGCGCTCCTCCTAGGCTTTGGTGGTAGAGGTTTTTGCTTGACATGTACCTCTTCCTCTTCATCGTCCTCTTCCTCTTCATCGTCGTCTTCCTCTTCATCGTCGCATTCCACTTCCTCTTCCTCTTCGTCTTCCTCTTCTTCGACGGTGTCTTCATCTTCGTCTTCCTCTTCATCTTCCACCACTTTCTTGTTGTTGGCTCTAGGTCTTGCTTTCTGTTTCTTCTCTGGCATTTTGCTTGTCTTTTCAGCATCTGCGCGCTTCGGGCATGTTCTTGCATTATGTGGTTCATACTCCTTGCATATGCTACAAAGTCTGCTGCTTGCTTTCTTTGGGTGTGGTCCCTTCTTTTGTTCCATAACTTTGGGCTGCTGTTTTTGAGATTTGGTTTGCTTGATCTCCTCAGCATTGTTTCTTTCCAATAGTGTTGGACAGGTCAGCTTGTTGTGTCCCGCAACCTGGTTGCACACACTGCATTTCCTGTGTCCAAGTGGCACTCCGTTCTCATCGTGCACGACGACTCTTCCTGCAGGTGGTGCCTTCATTTGAGCTCTCTTGTCACTTTTCTTTGCTGCAGTAATTTTCTTCCTACCCTTTGTTTCAGAATACAACGGCAATTTCATCGTCTCTTGCTGTCGCTGCTCCATTGATTGGCCATCACCCTGCTTGCATTGGTTGGCTTCAGCGGCGGCGTTGAGCATTTCAGCTGCATAATAATGAAGGTCATCTTCAATTTCAGCGTCCTCTTCAGCCATCCTTTCGTCAGCATCCGCTTGATTTGCTGAATGTATTGCATCAAGCTCTTCCACAAGCCTCTTGAGAACATAGTAGGCTCTGTCATATTGCTGGTCACATCTCATCGCTTTCTTGTTAACCATCAAATTCAGCTGCAGCAAGATGTCTTGCTTCGATAGCCTTGAGCTGCCATCCGATGCGGTTGTGTTGTAGTCCCTTGTATCAAAGGTTGGTTGTGATCTTGCAGTCTTTGTGTACCGTTTGAGGATATACTTGTTTGGAAATTTGTCAGGCTTGATGTAGTCCAGTATGTTCATGATGTGAAGGCAGAACATGCCTGCATTTTTGTGATGAATGCAGAATACATAGTTTGTGAGCCAGCAATGAGTTTCATAAATTTTGATATGATACTACTAGTCTAGCTATTTAATGATCTTGTTTTTTCGCTCACCTGTGCGTGTCCAGAGCTTGCATTCACACTCATATATTTCCTTCTCTGGGTCAGCTACAACCTGGAATTCATGCTTTGACCAGGAAAATCTTTCTTCATCATCATGGCCAGGCTTGTTGTGGTAGTACACAAGGTACTTAGTGGGCTCTGCTGTAGGCTTTGCGCGAAATAGCATGGCCTTTCTCATCCTATTCCTCATCTCAGTGTACACGGCTCTCGTGTACTTGATAGACATGTCTTCCTCGTAGCCATAAGTTGTTTTTGTCACAGGATTTGTCACAGGATTGGTCTGCACATGTCAAAAAGGGAGATATTAGTCGAAGCAGAGTCATGGGTTTCATTTTTTAAATTCAAAGTGCACATGTTGAAGGTAAAACATAACATGATGGGGGTGTTTTGTACTTGTTATCATACCATGGTGGTCATTGTTTGCTCGTTCTCCTTCTGCATCCGAGTTTGTATGCAAGCATTGACCCGCCTAGCAAACTTGTGTAGGTTCTGGGTCCCCTTGACAAACCCTTTCTTTAGCACGTGGTTCATGCTCTCGCTTCGTTGTGTGGAAGTCATTCTAGCACAGAAAATGTTCTTGTAATATGCTGAAATCCACATCTTCCTATCACTCCAGAGCTGCATCATCATCTGGTCGTTCTCCAGGTTGTAGTTGTGCACGAGTTTAGCCCAGGCATCTTCAAACTCCGTTGGCATCAGCGGCCAGTTTAATATAGCTGTGAACTCCTCTTTGAATGTTTTATACTTTTTGTACAGCAACGTGAGGTATTCCCTGTACTTCTTCATGATGTGCCAACGGCATAGCTTGTGGGCGGTGTTTGGAAATGATTGTGGTATAGCTTTCGCCATCGATGGGCATTGGTCTGCATGAATTAAAAAAAATGAAACTTGATTCTTTTTTTGTACTGATGGTGAACTTATGTTGTACAAGTACTTGAACTACACATCTTGGCAGTATGGTATCTAAGAATGTCACATGTATTTTTTCTTTACAGCAGCGTTGCTGAACTTCTTTGGTATCAGTGCTTTAACTTCACAGTTAGTAGTAGGACAAACTATTAGTGTCGCAATCAAAAATTTTCTTAAAGCATTGTTGTTGAACTTCTGTGGTGGCAGTGCTTGAACTTCACGAAAATAACTATATTTTTCTGAACATGCTACATATATTTATCTTACAGATTTGTCCTTGAACTTCTATGATTCATGTATTTGAACTTCACATTCATAACTAATTTTTTTCTAAACATGTGACAGATAATTTTGCTTTCTTGTACTGCTAGTTGGACTTCTGTGCTTACAGTGGTTGAACTGCATTCTTTACATTATTTTCAGACAAAACCAATGTACCCAACCAACACAGACCCATAGACTGAAAAGATGATGAAACTTGAGGAGTTTTTTTTTGAACTCACCTGTTAGAATGCAAGTTGGGTGCTTGTTGTTCATGCACCGTAGAAATGTATCGAACAGCCACTTGAATGACTTTGCATCTTCGTCTCTTATCAGGGCAACATCAAATATCGTTGACTGCAAGTGATGGTTTGTTCCAACAAACACTCCTAGGGGCATATGAAATCTGTTGGTCTTGTAAGTCGTGTCGAATGTTACGCAATCGCCGAAGTCTTGATAGGCTCCTCGGCAGCTTGCATTGGACCAGAAAATGTTTTTAATTGACTTGTCCTTGTCCACTTGGATGTCATAGAAAAACTCATCATTTATTGCCTTCATGTCTTTGGAAATGAAACAAGTTTCAATACATCATCCAAATCATCTTAACTTGCATTCATGGCTTTCCTGCAAATCACATGCAAACATGCATTTGTTTATTTTTTGCTAGCAAAGGGTTGTGAGCTAGGATGCTATTTTACATTGCAGTATGTGGGTGTTTGAATACTTATTGGTTTAGCAGGTCTCGTCCGGTCATGCTTAGGAAGTAGCTTCCATCTTCATTTTCAGATAACATGGACATGATTGTTGTGTGCTTGACATCATGGTACTGCAGGAGCTTTACGTACTCCAAAATAGTGGGGTCATAATTCTTGTGTGAGTGCAAAAATACCAGCATGTCATCAGTTTGCATGAGCTCGTGATTATGATTGTACTCAATGTCCACTACCACGCATGTGCCATTCTCCTGCACCTTCACCCTCATTCTTGCATTGCAGCCCGTCCTCTGTGATGTTTTGTTTCGCTTCCTGTTGGCCTCTGAAACAGAAGATGTGTGTATCCCTTGGAAGGCGCAAACAAAATATTCGTGGTTGTCATTTCCACCCGTCTTCCTGATTCCAAAACCAGCATGTCTGGCATATCTATTATAAAATTCCCTTGCTTTCTCTACATCTTTGAATCACATCTTTAGTCTTGGTATTAGATAATCCGGTAGATCTGGCGTCTGCAGAAAAAGAAAAAAAATCCAAACAGCACCTTAAAATGCAGTTTATGAACTTGTTATCCTGGAGGGAGCAGAAAATGTGCAGATAATACAAGATGCGTATATAAATATTTTTTGTTTCACTTACGTGCATGTATGATCGCAACTCCGCCGGTGTTGGCTGCTGTCCCTCTAGGATGGGGCATGGCGGAGTAATCATAGCAGGATGCAGCAGTGGATCACGAGGAGGAAGGAGGGCTGAAGATGGCCTCTCTCTTGTTTGCGTCCTTTTTTCTTGAGGTGGTTGTGGAGGTATTGCGATCCTGGTCTTGGTTTGCTCTTTTGTTTTGTGAAGCAATCCATCTACCTTATGCCCCGTAGAATTCTGACTTGTAGCAGTAGCAGCAGGATCAAACGGTGGTAGTGTGCAGATCACTCTCCTCCGTGTGTGTGTTGCTGTTGGATTTGTCTTGGGATTCGGTTTAGTTGCTTCGCTTTGGCATTGATGGGGCACACTAGGATAACCTCCAGAGTTACACGCAGGACTTGAGCTAACCCCCTCCTCCATTGGCGTGCTTGGAAGTCTGCTGGTGGATACAAAGAATCCGCGGGGGATTTCCGACGTCACCCAATTAGGTGGAGGCGCAAACCTGTGCAGATAGGGCTGTGACCCAGCATCTTGGAAGTATCCGTGTGTTTCGGGTGTCATCCATTTTTGGTCTGGAGCAGGTTGGTAATGCTGTTGGTGCGTTTGAGGTGTGACCCATTGAGGGGGTGGTGCAACGTGTACATGCTTTGGATTGTGTACTTGCTGCTGGGAACTTCTAAGCTTCTTCATGCGTCTCTCGTCTTGCTGACATAAAAGAAAAAAATATCTATTAGCACAGAAGTTATATCTGCATATACCTTTGTAACTGAACTTAGCATTATTCACAGCCTGAACTTCTCATATAAAAGTGGTGAGAGCCATCACAGTATGCACTGAGCTGAGCATCTGCCAATGCCTTTGTACCTGAACTGAGCACCCTTCACAGAATGAACTTCACATCATGTTTTTTAATTCTACAATATTTGATTACTTATATGTACCTGAACTGAGCAATCTCCACAACCTGAACTTCTTGTTTTGCAAAGGGGAAATACTGTCTATAGTTAAAAAACCTGAACCTTCATGAGTTTTTGAATGGTTGGACTGCTAGTGCATACCAACTTGACCTTCATGTCATATCACATGCATGTTCTATTTTCCTTTTATTTTTTTGCACAAAACCAGACACATACCAACCTGAACTCTAGCACACTTACTAGTTGAACTTCACATGGCTTTTCCACATGTGAATGCAGGCAGATTTTGTAGTGTTTGTATCCTGGACTGAGGCTCACATACTACCTGAACTTCACATGCCTGTAAGCAGGCAGTTTAAAAAAAGCTTTTGTAGCCTGGATTAATGCTCACACACCACCTGAACTTCACATAGCTATAAGCAAATGAAAAACCAAAGGAAGGAAGAAGTTCAACCATACCCTGGCTAGAAGTTCGGCCAACCTTTTTCCAGCAGTTGATAGGCCACCTTGAGAAAAATTCATCATGGAGGTAGGAGAGGAACCGCATGGCAATCCATGTCTTGCAGGGGGTGTGAAGTTCATCTGCACAAAGCAAGAAGGTCAGAGAAGGAAAGATTGAGGAAGAAGGCGAGATCAGGGAGGAAATTCATATACCGTTCTTAGATTTAAAGGCGCCGCTGATGCGGCCTCCACCGCCGAGATGCTTCCTTGGGTGCGCTGTTCGCTGTAGGTTGCGCCTTGGCCGTCACGAGCACTGCCAAGCCGTTTGGCGGTGACGATGGACCGAGGATGAGGCTTCCGGAAGTACATGGTGGCCGTTCATCGCAGAAATCCGGCGGCTTCGCCGGCTCCAGGCGACGCGGGCTCCCTCGCGCCGGCGTCCTCCGTCGCTCGCTCGCCCGTGCCGACGGTCGGGCAGGAGGTGGAGACGGAGGGGGCGGATCTCGATCTAGTCGGCTAGGATCTGGAGAAGGAAGGGAGGCGCTGGATCTGGCGGATTTTCGGCGGCGAATCACGGCGGAGATCGAGGGGAGGAGCGGCGAGGAGGGGGTTGGGGAGGGGTGGCTCGATCGAGATCGGGGTCCAGGTGGGATTCTATCGGGATCGGGGTCCAGGTGGGATTCTGTCGGGCTGGGCCGGCAGTCCAGGGAAGTTCGGGAACCTGTCTTCGGGCTCTATATAGGGGTTGCTGTGATCCAAATAACTATTCTAATCCTGGGATTAGAATAGTGATGTTCTATATATATCCCGAAAACATCCAAGAGCACCACGGAACCCTATTTCCACCGCCGCAACCTTCTGTACCTAAGAGATCCCATCTTGGGGCCTTTTTCGGAGCTCCGCTGGAGGGGGAATCAATCACGGAGGGCTTCTACATCAACACCATAGCCTCTCCGATGATGTGTGAGTAGTTTACCACAGACCTTCGGGTCCATAGTTATTAGCTAGATGGCTTCTTCTCTCTCTTTGGATCTCAATACAATGTTCTCCTCGATCTTCTTGGAGATCTATTTGATGTAACTCTTTTTTGTGGTGTGTTTGTCGAGATCCGATGAATTGTGGGTTTATGATCAAGTTTATCTATGAATAATATTTGATTCTTCTCTGAAATCTTTTATGTATGATTGGTTATCTTTGCAAGTCTCTTCGAATTATCAGTTTGGTTTGGCCTACTAGATTGATCTTTCTTGGAATGGGATAAGTGCTTAGCTTTGGGTTCAATCTTGCGGTGTCCTTTCTCAGTGACAACAGGGGCAGCAAGGCACATATTGTATTGTTGCCATCGAGGATAAAAACATGGGGTTTATATCTGTCGGGGGACTAATCCACGAACACTTATGGGACCGGCGGACTGAGTCCCTTTCGGTTCGGCGGGGGCGGAGGTCGCGCAAAGAGCAAATCGAGGCGATACACGCGAGCGATTTACCCAGGTTCGGGCCGCACGGATGCGTCAAACCCTACTCCTGCTTTGTGGTTTGTATTGATTTCTTGCTCGGGAGCGCGAAGTGCTACAGTACACTTCAGCAGCTAACGAGACCGAGCGTGAGTGTTCGAACCCCCCTCTACGTTGCACACGGGCCTCCTTTTATATGCTCAAGGGGTCACCGACAGGTGGCAACGGAGGCAAAGGGTAAAAATGGAAAGGTGCTGCGGTAGGTACAGCTACCTGCTATAGTGTATCATACCTAACCCTGACGGCAGGGGACAAGGGCCTTAAATGCCCGTCTGTATCGCCTAAACAGTGCAAAAAAGGACCGTCAGGGGCGCCACCGCTCGCCACGATGGCAAACTTGTCAGCGCCGCTTGCCACCGCGCACCGCAAGCTGCACAGCCTTCCGCCACGTACGCCTGGAGGGGTCCCAGAGCGACACGTTGGTGGATGTGCTGGAGCGCGGGCACAGTGGTGTCTTGCTGCGGCAAGCGCCTTGCCGCGGTTGTGGTCTTGTCGCGTCCGGGAGCTTGTCGCTCATCGGGCCTTGTCGGGACGCGTGGTGCGCCGCGGCAAGTTCCTTGAAATGCCTTGGGTGGCCTTCCCGGCAAGCTCCTCTTGCCGGGGTCTTGAGATGCTTTTGTTAGCCTGCCCGGCAAGCTCCTCTTGCCAGGGTCTTGTCTTCTTGGCTTGGACACTTTGTTCTTGAATGGCTCCAAAGGAGCCACGGAGGACCTTGGCGGTCACCCGGCAAGCCTTGCCGCGGGATGCTGCTACTGCCCGTGCACAAGTTTGGGATACTAGGGTACCCCTACTCTAGTACACCGACAGGAGCCCCTGGGCCTGGGCCATACACGGTGCCGAGCGCTGTTGGGCCAGGCCCAAAACATGGCACGGGCACGCGCGGCCAAGGTTACGCCGTATCTCTCTCCGTTTCCACCGCGCCCTCCCCGAACGGCACGCGTTGAATGCGGCATCGTGGGAGAGATCGTGGGTGGTTTCTTTATTCGGAAATGCGGAACATCCGCCCCCTCCCTCTTTATAAGCAGGGGAAACAGGGGCAGTTCGCCCATTCGCCCGTTGCTGTTTCCAATCTCAAAAATCTCCGCCGCTCCCTCGCCTTCCCAAAGCTGAGAGAGAGAGAGAGAGCAGCGCTCCGCCCCCCATCGCCACCAGCACTACCAACGCCGTCGACCTCCTCCACTGCTTCCGCCATGGCTCCAAAAGCCGACAAGGGGAAGGCCGTGAAGTCAACCGAGGCGTAGCGGCTCGCGGCGCTGCGGAAGGAGCGGGTCGTCTTCCCCCCCAAGCTTGGCGCGAAGGAGCTGCGGGAGAACTACTACCTTTTCTGGTCGGCGGAGACGCGGGCGCATCCGCGCACGAAGGTACTCCCCGCCGCTGCTTGGAAGAAGGCTCCGAATGGATACCCCTTCTTTGCTCTGTTCTTCTACTGCGGGCTCTGCCCACCTTTCTCGGAATTCTTCTGCGACATCATGAATACCTACGGATTCCACCTCCTTGACTTCACCCCCAATGCCGTTCTGACCATGGCAGTTTTCACACATCTTTGCGAAAACTTTGTCGGAGTCCTTCCCAACGTAGCCCTCTTCCGCCACTTCTTCATACCCCGACTAGAGAGAGGAGAATCTCTATCCGGCGGAATCTCCTGGATCTCAAGGGCCGGCAAGAAGGAAATGTATCTGGAGGGAGAATTCCGCGGCAAGTGGGAGGAGTGGAGGGCAGATTGGTGCTGGATTGACGAGGAGAGCCCGCAGCCATTCACTACCCGGCGCCGAACCCCAGTAGCACGCGGCAGCGATTGGAGCGACGTGGCCCTGGAAGATGACAGGCTGAAGATTGCCGTCACCAGGATCCTGCGCCTCAGGCTTGCCGGGCTAACTGTAGGCGCTGTTGGCGTGGACTTCCTTCGCCGCCGCATCGCCCCCCTGCAAGAGCGGGGGAGGCCCACTTGGGAGTTCAAGAATGCGGCAGACATCATGAGGCTGCGGCCGGGCCTCAATTACAACTTCACAGTCCTGGAGCTCAACGCGATGCTTCAGGAGCTCTTCAAGTATGACCCCCAACATCCCGAGGTTTTCAGGTTGCTGGGGGGCATCGTTCCGCTGTGCAACAATTCCTCGCTCGACCGCATCCGTGCAATGATGCCGGAGTGCGACTCGCATGGGATTGTGCCAACTTGGCAGGAGCCTGCAGACGACGTCATGCAGCAGTTCTTCGATGACTTAGTGGAAGTGCCAATCCGCTCCGACGAGAAGGATGGCCTCACCCGCGACACCACCGACGCAGAGATGGCACTCATCGCCACTAGGCTGGAGGAGGCAGCGGCAGCCGCAGCCGTGGGCGAGTTTGGGTTCACTCTGGAGGAGGCAGATGCAGCAGAAGCGGCAAGCCGTGCCGAGCGAGGGGAGCCCGCCGGCAAGAAGGAGCTTGCCGGGCATGACACCGAGCCGAGCGAGCCCGCCAAGGACACGAGCGGCTCGTTGGAAATCAACTCATCTTCCACCTCGTCTTCAGACAGCCCACCACAAGCAGAGCCTCCATCCCCACCAAGAAGGCGTCTCCGCAAGGCCGGTGATGTGGCGGAGCGGCAAGCAGGTCAACAGTCGCCACGCCGCGTGACACGCTCCACCGCGGCAAACATCGTTGCCGTGGGAGCGCCTCATGCTGCGACGGCAACTGGGGCGGAGTCTAGCCGGACCACCGCTTCAGTTCCTGCCGCTGCTCATGCCGCGCCGGAAGCCGGGGCGGGGTCGACTCAGACCGCCGCCACTGCTCCCGCCAAGCGGCCAAGGGAAGCTTCTCCTCCGCCTCCTCGCGCCGGGCGCGCGCTGGACTTTGACTTCTCCGCGTTCAGCTCCGACGAGGAAGAAGAAGAAGAGTAAGCTTCTCTTGTTGTACTTTCATTTCTTCAATTCTTGCTGTTTGTCTTGTTCCTCACTTGCTTTTCTCTGAACTTGTTCCTCTTTAGGACTCTGGCCCAGAGAGCGGCAAAGAGAGCTAAGGTTCCGGTGATCGTCATCGAGGACGAGCCCACTGCAACAACAGGTGGCGCGCCCGAGACAACCTTGCCGGACCCGGCGACTTTCCTCTAGAGCAGCCCCCAGCGTAAGTGTATGATTTACTTGCCGCTGCGAGGCACGCACGGGTACTTGTCTTTGCTGATATCTGCTTGTTGACTTGTGTAGGAGCCGATTAGCCCCACCAGGAGCCGAGGGAGAATCCCCCGACAAGGGAGAATTCTCCGGCAAGGGAGGGCTTCCGGGTAAGGGAGAAGTCTCCGGCAAGGGAGGGTTCTCCGGCGAGGGACAGCACCAGCGGCCCCCCGACAGCAGAGAACACGACTGCAGAACCTGGTGCAGGTATTCCTCTTGCTTCAAAACTTCCCTTGGGTTCTTCTTCTTTTGATCTTCTTGGGTTTTTGCTGGATTTTGTTTGACTCTTCCCCCTTTTCCGGCCATCAGATCCATCCGCTGCGGAGCAGATGGAGACCGAGGTCGCCGCCGACGAAGCAGCCGGTGGTGGCGATGTCGCCGGCGCAGGGGCTGGCAAGGCTGCCGACGCGGCAACTGGCGAGGGATCTGGTGATCGTACTGACGGCCCAGAGGCCGCAGGAGCGCCAGGCGCTACGCCGACCGCCGACCCGTCTGCCGAAGCCGCAGCGCCAAGCTCCGGGGAGCCCCAGCCGGGCGTCTACTTGAAGGCCGGCGAAGGCGTCTTCATCAACCTCCCCTGGGCGTCAAGCTCTAGGGCGCCGGTCGAGGGGGAGATCTTTGACGGAGAAGTGCTTGCCTCCGCGGGGTTGACGCTGGTCGACACGCCAAGCAGCAGCAGCAACGAGCCCGAAGAAGAGCGGCTGCTGCGGAAGTTGATGTCGCTCTACCGCGCGCGGCAAGCCAAGCTGGAATCCCGCGAGGCGCTTGTCTTGAGGGCGGGAGCTGATATCGAGAAGCGCGTGGAAGAGCTCGGGGTTTCCATCGGGAAGCCCTCCGATCCCTGGCGGAGGAGCGGGAGCGGCTCGCTGAAGCGCAGAAGGCCTTCCTTCTCGAGAAGGCCGAAGTCGAAGAGCGGCAGCGACTTGCCGCTGTGAAGCTAGCCGCGGAGGAGGGCGAGCTGGCGCAGCGGAAGGTCAATCTCGACGCCCACGAGGAGGAGCTTGC
This sequence comes from Triticum aestivum, assembly GCF_018294505.1. Lineage (NCBI taxonomy): Eukaryota > Viridiplantae > Streptophyta > Magnoliopsida > Poales > Poaceae > Triticum > Triticum aestivum. The sequence goes on from NC_057803.1 coordinate 11,856,082, forward strand.
CGCGCGCGAGGAAAAACTCAGTGGAGCCCTCAAACAAGCAGAGGACGTCGCCGCCGCCGCCGAGGCCGCCAAGGAGGAGTTGGAGACGAAGGTGGCGCGGCTGGAAGCCGATCTTGTCGAGAAGGGCAGAGAGGTCAGCGCCGCCAAGGTCTCCAACGTGGATCTTGAGTTGAAGCTAACCACTTTTACCAAGACTCTGGACAACGCCAAGAAGTGGGAGGCGGCCTTGAAGGAGGAAATCAAGGCCGACAAGGCGCTGCTGGAGAGTGCTGCCGCCGCCCAGAACGCTTTCAGGGAGACTGTGACGCACTGGACGGAGAGTCTTGAGAATACCGCCACAGATATTGACAAGGAGCTGGCGCAGCTGGGGATGGAGGATCTCGGGTATCCCTCCGACGAGAACCTCCAACCCAGCGCCAAGCTCGTCTTGTTCTTCAAGGGCGTGGTGACAACCCTCCAGCGACTCCGGGAGAGGATCCCCAAGCAACTGGCTGACGAGTCGCGCAAGATCTGCGCGGGAGCGCTTCATAAAGTGTTGATGAAGGTGGCCTTCCGCAATCCGGGCCTCCGCCTCACCAACATCCTCAGGACCTTGCCACCGGAAGCTGATCTGGAGGAGCTCAAGGCCCTTGTCGCACCCTTTGTGGACAAGGTGAGCGGGATCAAGAGGGTCGAAGGCGATCGCGTAGATTAGGCTGCCTATTTCTTCTTTCCTTGTCGCTGTTTATTATGTCATGAAAACAATCTGTTAGAGCTGCGACAAGTTATCTTTGTAATATAACTCTATTCTGGGCAATGATCGCAACGTTATTCCCTTTACTTGATTCCTCCCTTTGTATGTTTTTGCCCTACGCTTTTAGGGAACTTGCCGGTGCAGGCACCTTAGCCGCGAGCGCTGAGTGCGGAACGTCAGCAGCCTGCTGGCGGTGCCGCTACCGACAAGAAACCTTGTCGCAACTAGTCACAGCTCACTTAAGTTGCTGAGCAGACTCGAAACAAAGTAAGGGCGCTAGCGGCTCACTTAAGTTGCTGAGCGGACTCGAAACAAAGTAAGGGCGCTAGCAGCTCACTTACGTTGTTGAGCGGACTCGAAACAAAGTAAGGGCGCAACTAGCTACGAGTTGGTTCCTCCGCGCACAGGTTTTTTCATACAAAGTGTGGTCGTTCAAGGGAGATAACTTAAAATTTAAAAAATTTGATTGCTCAAACTTTGGCAACTTAGCTTTTCTGTTGTTTGCTTCCCGGCAAGGCGAAACTTTCTTGAACGGCGCCTGGTCCATACCATCGTCTTCTCCTTTCCTCCCCGGCAAACTTGTGGGCAAGGGAACCTTTCTTTCCTTGAGAGAAAAGAAAAAAGAGAAAATAAAGATATGGAGCCTTTTGGCTCGTTATTGCTTACCGTGGAATAGGTCTTGCACAAAGTGTCAGATCATATATGCCAAAAAATAAGAAGCATGAAATCGACAAAATGTGCGGAGCACATGAGCTTTACTTATGCACGGGGTCTGCACCCGGCTTTTTACAAAGGATTACATGCAACAGTGGCAAGACTTGTACAAAAGGTGGTTGCCGGAACAGGTTCCGGCAACCGCGCCTTATGGGTAAAACTTACGAAGATGCTCAATGTTCCAGGAGTTGCTCACCGGAATGGCATCTTCGGTCTCAAGGCGAACAGCGCCAGGCCTAGTGACTCGTTTCACCCGGTAAGGGCCTTCCCACTTCGGCGTCAACTTGTTGGAATTCTTGGCGGACTGAACACGCCGAAGAACAGGGTCGCCTTCCTCGAAACTTCTGGCATTAACTTTGCGGCTATGGTAGTGGCGCAAAGCTTGCTGGTAGCGAGCAGCTCGCACAGCAGCCTGAAGACGGTCTTCCTCAAGGAGCAGCGCGTCATCCTGTCGCAGCTGCTCTTGCTCGAGCTCATCATAAGCGAGCACTCGAGGTGACCCGTATACGAGTTCCGTGGGGATAACTACCTCTGCTCCATAGACTAGAGCGAAAGGGCTGCAGGAACATCCGCTTCTACGGCGAGAATCTGCGGCTCTGCCGGAGCTTGACGTTCCCCGGCAAGCTTGCCGGAGCAAAACTTGTCGGGAGCTTCTGCTTCAACGGAACAAACCCTAGGGCTTGTCGGAGCAGATTGCTCCTCAGCGCAAGGCAAAGCTGTTGCTGCGGGAACGTCCGCTTCTACGGCGAGAACCTGCGGCTCTGCCGAAGCTTGATGTTCCCCGGCAAGCCTGCCAGAGCAAAACTTGCCGGGAGCTTCTGCTTCAACGGAACAAACCCTAGGGCTTGCCGGAGCAGATTGCTCCTCAGCGCAAGGCAAATCTGTTGCTGCGGGAACGTCCGCTTCTATGGCGAGAACCTGCGGCTCTGCCGGAGCTTGATGTTCCCCGGCAAGCCTGCCGGAGTAAAACTTGCCGGGAGCTTCTGCTTCAACGGAACAAACCCTAGGGCTTGCCGGAGCAGATTGCTCCTCAGTGCTCTTGGCGCTGATCTTGGGGACCTTCTTGGCGGCAGCTTCGGGAAGCTCTGCCGGCAAATAGTCATCAGAAATCAACTTCCTCTTCTTGCTCTGTCCAGTCGGTAGCGTTACGGACGGTTGAGTCAGCTTGAGCACAAAGATCCCTGGTTCCACGTGGCGAACGGTGCGAGGAGCGGGATATGCTCGGACTTCTAACTATGTTAGAAGGAGCAGTGTCCCGTCCAGGCGATCGTGCCTCGCTCGTGCCAGCATGTTGGCGTGCATGCTGGTCTTGAGCACTCCGGGATCCGCCAGCTCGATCTTGATCCAGCAAACGCATGGTACTGTGAGTACCATGACGCTGCCGGTCCCGCACCTCCTGAGAAGGGCGCGGCGCATGTACGGACGCCGAGGTCTTGGAGTGCGCCCGGTCGTTGTGGGAGCCGGCTACGCCGCCGATGGGCAGCGCAGCCTTGTCCTTTGAGCTGGCAGCACCATGAGCTCCTCCGTCGACGCCCGTTCTTCCGACGGCGCCTGCCCCACCAGCCGTTTGCTCCGGTGGTAGCGGGGCGGACGGAGCAGCCGCCTCCGAAGCTTTCTTCTTCGGCGGCATGTCGATGAAGATGATGAAGATCTAGCTCGCGTGAACGCCGGATCTGGTTCACACAACCTCGACTCCCCCTACCTGGCGCGCCAAAGATGTCGGGGGAGTAATCCACGAACACCTATGGGACCGGCGGACCGAGTCCCTTTCGGTTCGGCGGGGGCGGAGGTCGCGCAAAGAGCAAATCGAGGCAATACACGCGAGCGATTTACCCAGGTTCGGGCCGCACAGATGCATAAAACCCTACTCCTGCTTTGTGGTTTGTATTGATTTCTTGCTCGGGAGCGCGAAGTGCTACAGTACACTTCAGCAGCTAACGAGACCGAGCGTGAGTGTTCGAACCCCCCTCTTCGTTGCACACGGGCCTCCTTTTATATGCTCAAGGGGTCACCGACAGGTGGCAACGGAGGCAAAGGGTAAAAATGGAAAGGTGCCGCGGTAGGTACAGCTACCTGCTACAGTGTATCATACCTAACCCTGACGGCAGGGGACAAGGGCCTTAAATGCCCGTCTGTGTCGCCTAAACAGTGCAAAAAAGGACCGTCAGGGGCGCCACCGCTCGCCACGATGGCAAACTTGTCAGCGCCGCTTGCCACCGCGCACCGCAAGCTGCACAGCCTTCCGCCACGTACGCCTGGAGGGGTCCCAGAGCGACACGTTGGTGGATGTGCTGGAGCACGGGCACAGTGGTGTCTTGCCGCGGCAAGCGCCTTGCCGCGGTTGTGGTCTTGTCGCGTCCGGGAGCTTTTCGCTCATCGGGCCTTGCCGGGACGCGTGGTGCACCGCGGCAGGTTCCTTGAAATGCCTTGGGTGGCCTTCCCGGCAAGCTCCTCTTGCCGGGGTCTTGAGATGCTTTTGTTAGCCTTCCCGGCAAGCTCCTCTTGCCGGGGTCTTGTCTTCTTGGCTTGGACACTTTGTTCTTGAATGGCTCCAAAGGAGCCACGGAGGACCTTGGCGGTCACCCGGCAAGCCTTGCCGCGGGATGCTGCGACTGCCCGTGCACAAGTTCGGGATACTAGGGTACCCCTACTCTAGTACACCGACAATATCATATTGCTTGAGTTTATCCCTCTACATCATGTCATCTTGCCTAATGCGTTACTCTGTTCTTATGAACTTAATACTCTAGATGCATGCTGGATAGCGGTCAACGTGTGGAGTAATAGTAGTAGATGCAGAATCGTTTCGGTCTACTTGTCGCGGACGTGATGCCTATATACATGATCATGCTTAGATATTCTCATAATTATGCACTTTTCTATCAATTGCTCGACAGTAATTTGTTCACCCACCATAATACTTATGCTATCTTGAGAGAAGCCACTAGTGAAACCTATGGCCCCGGGGTCTATATTTTATCATATAAGTTTCCCATCTATTTTATTTTGCAATCTTTACTTTCAATCTATATCATAAAAATACCAACAATATTTATCTTATTATTATTATTATCTCTATCAGATCTCACTCTCGTAAGTGAGCGTGAAGGGATTGACAACCCCTTTATCGCGTTGGTTGCGAGGTTCTTATTTGTTTGTGTAGGTACGAGGGACTTGCGTGTAGTCTCCTACTGGATTGATAACTTGGTTCTCAAAAAATGAGGGAAATACTTACGCTACTTTGCTGCATCACCCTTTCCTCTTCAAGGGAAAACCAATGCAGTGCTAAGAGGTAGCATAGCGTAGCAAGAACAATATAAGATAAATTCGTTGGCATTGGATCGGTGACTTGTTGGATGATATTCATCATCAGACAGTTATAACCTAGGGCGAGACGGCACTAGCTCCAGTTCATCAATATAATGGAGGCATGTATTCCGTAAATAGTCATACATGCTTATGGAAAAAACTTGCATGACATCTTTTGTCCTACCCTCCCGTGGCAGCGGGGTCCTATTGGAAACTAAGGGATATGAAGGCATCCTTTTAATAGAGAATCGGAACAAAGCATTAACACACGGTGAATACATGAACTCCTCAAACTACGGTCATCACCGCGAGTGGTCCTGATGATGACCCACAAGTATAGGGGATCTATCGTAGTCCTTTCGATAAGTAACAGTGTCGAACCCAATGAGGAGCAGAAGGAAATCATAAGCGGTTTTCAGCAAGGTATTCTCTGCAAGCACTGAAATTATAGGTAATAGATAGTTTTGTGATAGGATAATTTGTAACGAGCAGCAAGTAACAAAAGTAAAAGTGCAGAAAGGTGGCCCAATCCATTTTGTAGCAAAGGACAAGCCTGAACAAACTCTTATGTAGAAGAAAGGGCTCCCGAGGACACGTGGGAATTATCGTCAAGCTAGTTTTCATACCGAGAACAATCCCACTTATGATTAACCCCTATTGCAAGCATCCGCAACTACAACAGAAGTATTAAGGTAAACCTAACCATAGCATGAAACATATGGATCCAAATCAGCCCCTTACGAAGCAACACATAAACTAGGGTTTAAGCATCTGTCACTCTAGCAACCCATCATCTACTTATTACTTCCCAATGCCTTCCTCTAGGCCCAAATAATGGTGAAGTGCCATGTAGTCGACGTTCACATAACACCACTAGAGGAGAGACAACATACATCTCATCAAAACATCGAACGAATACCAAATTCACATGACTACTAATAACAAGACTTCTCCCATGTCCTCAGGAACAAATGTAACTACTCACAAAGCATATTCATGTTCATAATTAGAGGGGTATTAATATGCATATAGGATCTGAACATATGATCTTCCACCAAATAAACCAACTAGCATCAACTACGAGGAGTAATCAACACTACTAGCAACCTACAGGTACCAATACCAGACTTAGAGACAAGAATTGGATACGAGAGATGAACTCGGGTTTGAGAGGAGATGGTGTTGGTGAAGATGTTGATGGAGATTGGCCCCCTCCCGATGAGAGGAGTGCTGGTGATGACGATGGCGATGATTTCCCCCTCCCGAAGGGAAGTGTCCCCGGCAGAACAGCTCCGCCGGAGCCCTAGATTGGTTCGGCCAAGGTTCCGCCTCGTGGCGGCGGAGTCTCGTCCCGAAAGCTTGCTTATGATTTTTCTTCAGACAAAATACTTCATATAGCAGAAGATGGGCACCGGAGGGCCAACAAGGGCCCATGAGGCAGGGGGCACGCCCCCACCCTCGTGGCCAGGGTGTGGGCCCCCTCTGGTATTTTCTTCACTCAGTATTTTTTATTATTTCCAAAAGTAACTTCTGTGGAGTTTCGGGACTTTTGGAGATGTGCAGAATAGGTCTCTCATATTTGTTCCTTTTCCAGCCCAGAATCCCAGCTGCCGGCATTCTCCCTCTTTATGTAAACCTTGTAAAATAAGAGAGAATAGGCATAAGTATTGTGACATAATGTGTAGTAACAGCCAATAATGCAATAAATATCGATATAAAAGCATGATGCAAAATGGACGTATCAACTCCCCCAAGCTTAGACCTCACTTGTCCTCAAGCGAAAGCCGAAATCGAAAAATATGTCCACATGTTTAGAGATAGAGGTGTCAATAAAAATAAAATACGGACATGAGGGCATCATGATCATTCTTAGAATATCAACTTATATAATTATTGTCATATGATCTCTTATTCTAGAGTAACAATTCAATCACAATCTCAAGTATGAATCATAAACTTCATTGAAAACTAACAAACAGTAATCTCAGTCACTGAATCAATTGCAATTTATCATAACATAGGAAAGAGTTAATATAAGAGCTTTTCAGCAAGTCCACATACCCAACTATCATATAGTCTTTCACAATTGCTAACACTCACGCAATACTTATGTGTATGGTGTTTTAATTAGACACAAAGAAAGATAGGGGCTTATAGTTTTGCCTCCCAACATTTTACCTCAAGGGTAATGTCAACAATAATAGTTCATGAAAACTCACATCCAATTAGCCATATATACCAGGATCTTTCCAACATATTGTGCTTGCCAAAAGATAAAATGTAAAAAGGAAAGGTTAAAATCACCATGACTCTTATGTAAGGTGGGAGATAAAAGTAAAAGATAGGCCCTTCGCAGAGGGAAGAAGAGGTTGTCATGCGCTTTTATGGTTGGATGCACAAAATCTTAATGCGAAAGAACGTCACTTTATATTGCCACTTGTGATATGGACCTTTATTATGCAGTCCGTTGCTTTTATTTCTTCCACATCACAAGATCGTATAAAGCTTATTTTCTCCCACACTAATAATTCATACATATTACAGAGCAATTTTTATTGCTTGCACCGATGACAACTTACTTGAAGGATCTTACTCAATCCATAGGTAGATATGGTGGACTCTCATGGCAAAACTGGGTTTAAGGCTATTTGGAAGCACAAGTAGTATCTCTACTTGGTGCAAAGAATTTGGCTAGCATGAGGGGAAAGGCAAGCTCAATCATGTTGGATGATCCATGACAATATAATTTATCTCAGATGTAAGAAAACATAACCCATTACGTTGTCTTCCTTGTCCAACGTCAACTCTTTAGCATGTCATATTTTAATGAATGCTCACAATCATAAAAGATGTCCAAGATAGTGTATTTATATGTGAGGACCTCTCTTCCTTTATTACTTCCTATTAATTGCAACGATGACCAAAACTATGTTTGCCAACTCTCAACAACTTTTATTCATCATACTCTTTATATGTGAGCTCATTACCCTCCATAAGATCCATATGATCTCTTTTATTTCTTTTATTTCTTTCTCTTTTCTTTTATTCACTCAAGATCATAGCAAGATAATCAAGCCCTTGACTCAACACTAATCTTTATTATATAGCTCACAGACTCGATTACATAGAGGGATCATAAAGCAAAACTCAAAACTAGATCATACCAAAAACTTTATTCTACTAGATCAAGATATTACGAAAAGGATCGAACTAAGAAAAACGATAAAGATAGAGATGTGATGGTGATACGATACCGGGGCACCTCCCCCAAGCTTGGCAGTTGCTAATGGGAGTGCCCATACCCATGTGATTATATCTCTTTTGCCGGTGAAGGAGTTGGAGTTGTTGATGATGTAGGCTTGTCGTCCCTCTTCCAAGGCATAGGCTCACCATCATAGAAGGATGATCGAGTCTCCTGAGTCCTCAAATCTGCAGCCAAACCCATCATTTTGAATCCATATTCATACTCACAGTTTTGATTTTGCAGGTCATAGATCTGGGCTTGGAGGTGCTCGATTTTCTCATGAAGCTTGAAGATGGCCTCCCCAATGTCCTTGACGTCCAGCTTGTGGTTGTTGGTGAACTCCGTGATCATAATGTGATTGGAGTCGAGTCCACGCTCCACCATCTCCTGACACTTGAAAACTTGTTGCTCCAATGCCTCGAGCCTTGCCTCCGTGCTTCCGGTCTTCCTTGGTCCCTCAACATCGCGGATGTGAAACAACCCCTCATGCATCTCAATGGTTTGAGGGTGTTGCAGCACCTCCGCGAGGTAGGGGTTGATGACCTTCTCGAAGAACTTGTCCTTGGGGGCACTTGAAGATGACATGACGACCTAGATCTGTCAGAAAAACAGCTCGAAACAAAGATGAGAGATATTTGCATGATACGGTGGTCAAAACCTTCGGAAGATTATATAATGAATTTTCACCGACCAAAATACGTAACGTGTAAGAAAACGGAGTCCGGAGAGTGCACGAGGTGCTCACAAGGCAGGGGGGCGCGCCCAGGGGGGTAGGGCGCGCCCTCCACCCTCGTGTCCTTCCCGGACTGCTTCTTATTTTTCTATTTTTCTAAATATTCCGAAACGGAGAAAAATTGCCATTGGAACTGTTTTGGAGTCAGTTTACTTACCGTACCACATACCTCTTCCTTTTTGGAGTCTGAAACGTTCTGGAAAGTGTCCCTTATGTATTCTTCCGGGGTTAAGATTTCAATAACATTGGTTTCAACATTTATAGGATTACCTGAGATATAATGTTTGATTCTTTGACCGTTCACCACCTTCGGATTTGTACCTTCGAAGTCGTTGATTTTTATGGCACCGGAATGATAGACCTCCTCGATAACGGAAGGACCTTCCCATTCAGAGAGAAGTTTTCCTGCAAAAAATCTTAAATGAGAGTTGTATAGCAATACATAATCACCTACATTAAACTTATGCTTTTGTATCCTTTTGTCATGCCATGTTTTAACTTTTTCTTTAAACAATTTGGCATTCTCATAGGCTTGGGTTCTCCATTCATCAAGTGAGCTAATGTCAAATAACCTTTTCTCACCGGAAAGTTTGAAATCATAATTGAGCTCTTTAATAGCCCAATAAGCCTTATGTTCTAGTTCGAGAGGTAAGTGACATGCTTTTCCATAAACCATTTTATACGGAGACATACCCATAGGATTTTTATATGCAGTTCTGTAGGCCCATAATGCATCATCAAGTTTCTTGGACAAATTCTTTCTAGATCTATTAAAAGTCTTTTGCAAAATTAATTTGAGTTCTCTATTACTCAATTCTACTTGACCACTAGACTGTGGGTGATAAGGAGATGCAATTCTATGATTAACGTCATACTTAGCAAGCATTTTACGAAAGGCATCATGAATAAAATGTGAACCACCATCAGTCATTAAATATCTAGGGACTCCAAATCTCGGAAAAAATAACTTCTTTAAGCATCTTAATAGAGGTGTTATGATCAGCACTACTAGTTGGAATAGCTTCTACCCACTTAGTAACGTAATCAACAGCAAGTAAAATATGTGTATACCCATTAGAGGCAGGAAAAGATCCCATATAATCAAAGCCCCAAACATCAAATGGTTCAATAACAAGTGAATAATTCATAGGCATTTCTTGATGTCTACTAATATTACCAATTCTTTGACATTCATCACAAGATAAGACAAACTTACGGGCATCCTTGACGAGAGTAGGCCAATAAAAACCAGATTGCAATACCTTATGTGCAGTTCTATCTCCATTGTGGTGTCCTCCATAAGCTTCGGAGTGACACTTGCATAGGATCTATTCCTATTCATGCTCAGGTACACAACGTCTAATAACACCATCTACTCCTTTATAGAGATGTGGGTCATCCCAAAAGTAATGTCTTAAATCATAGAAAACCTTTTTCTTTTGCTGGTACGTGAAACTAGGTGGTATAAATTTAGCAACAATGTAATTAGCATGATAAGCATACCAAGGAGCAGTATGAGAAGCGTTTATGACATTTAATTGTTCATTAGGAAAGCTATCATCAATAGGTAGTGGGTCATCAAGAACATTTTCTAACCTAGACAAGTTATCTACAACGGGGTTCTCAGCTCCCTTTCTATCAATAATATGCAAATCAAATTCTTGTAGAAAGAGAACCCATCTAATAAGTCTAGGTTTAGCATCTTTCTTTTCCATAAGATATTTAATAGCAGCATGATCAGTGTGAATAGTTACTTTAGAATCAACAATATAAGGTCTGAACTTATCACAAGCAAATACAACTGCTAAAAATTCTTTTTCGGTAGTGGCATAATTTCTCTGGGCATTGTCTAGAGTTTTACTAGCATATTGAATAACATTTAATTTCTTATCAACTCTTTGCCCTAGAACAGCACCTACATCATAATCACTAGCATCACACATAATTTCAAAAGGTAAATTCCAATCAGGTGGCTGAACAATAGGTGCAGAGATCAATGCTTTCTTAAGTATTTCAAATGCTTTTACATAATCATCATCAAAGACGAATGGTATATCTTTTTGTAATAAATTAGTCAGAGGCCGAGAAATTTTTGAGAAATCCTTAATGAACCTCCTATAAAAGCCGGCATGACCAAGGAAACTTCTTATACCTTTGATGTCCTTGGGACACGGCGTCTTTTCAATAGCATCAACTTTAGCTTTATCAACTTCAATGCCCCTTTCAGAAATTTTATGCCCCAAGACAATACCTTCATTAACCATAAGGTGGCCCTTCTCCCAATTCAAGACAAGGTTAGTTTCTTCATATCTCTGCAAAACTCGATCAAGGTTGCTTAAGCAATCATCAAAAGAGGATCCATAAACGGAGAAATCGTCCATGAAAACCTCACAAATCTTTTCACAGAAGTCAAAGAATATAGCCATCATGCATCTTTGAAAGGTAGCAGGTGCATTACATAAACCAAAAGGCATACGTCTATAAGAAAAAGTACCGAAAGGGCAAGTAAAAGTGGTCTTAGCTTGATCATCAGCTGACACAGGTATTTGAGAGAAACTAGAATAACCATCTAGAAAGCAAAAATGTGTATGTTTGGATAATCTTTCTAGCATCTGATCAATAAAAGTTAAATGGTAATGACCTTTTTTAGGAGCCTTATTTAATTTGCGGAAATCAATTACCATCCTATAACCTGTAATAATTCTTTGCGGAATCAATTCATCTTTATCATTAGGAAAGACAGTAATACCTCCCTTCTTAGGAACACAATGGACACGACTTACCCACTGACTATCAGCAACGGGATAAATTATACCTGCCTCAAGGAGCTTTAGTATTTCTTTTCTTACCACTTCTTTCATCTTAGGATTCATCCGTCATTGATGATCAATAACTGGTTTGGCATCTTTCTCCAAATTTATTTTGTGTTGACATAGAGTGGGACTAATGCCCTTAAGATCATCAAGAGTATATCCAATAGCAGCACGGTGCTTCTTTGGAGTTTTCAATAATTTTTCTTCCTCCTTCTCTGAAAGGTTAGCACTAATAATAACAGGATATATCTTCTTTTCATCAAGATAAGCATGTTTAAGAGTATCAAGCAATGTTTTAAGCTCAAACACGGGATCACCCTTGGGTGGAGGGGGGTCCCCTAAGATTTCAACAGGCAAGTTGTGTTTCAGAATAGGTCCCTGTTTAAAGAACACTTCATCTATTTCCCTTCTTTCATTCATAAACATATCATTTTCATGGTCTAGCAAATATTGTTCCAAAGGATCACTAGGAGGTACGACAATAGAAGAAAGACCAATAATTTCATCTTTACTAGGCAATTCCTCTTCACGGTGTTGTCTACGAAATTTAGAAAAGTTGAACTCATGAGACATATCACCTAAACCAATAGTAACAACATCCTTTTCGCAGTCTATCCTAGCATTAACAGTGTTTAAGAAGGGTCTACCAAATATAATGGGACAAAAGCTATCTTGTGGGGAACCAAGAACAAGAAAATCAGCAGGATATTTAGTTTTCCCACACAAGACTTCAATATCTCTAACAATCCCAATTGGTGAAATACTATCTCTATTGGCAATTTTAATTGCGACATCAATATCTCCTAACTCAACAGGTGCAATATCATGCATAATTTCTTTGTATAAGTCAATAGGTATTGCACCAGCACTAGAACCCATATCACACAAGCCATGATAACAATGATCTCCTATTTTAACATAAATAACAGGCATGCGTACCACATGTCTATGTTTATCTTTAGCACAAGGTGCAGCAATTCTAGCAGTTTCATCATAGAAATAAATAACATGACCATCAATATTATCAGCCAAGAGATCCTTAACAATAGCAATATTTGGTTCAACTTTAACTTGCTCAGGAGGTGTATAGGTTCTAATATTGCTTTTACGAACCACAATTGAAGCTTTAGCATGATCTTTTATCCTAACAGGAAAAGGTGGTTTCTCAACATAAGCAGTAGGAATAATAGGATCATTATAAGTGATAGTCTTTTCTTCAACTTTAATAGGTGGAGCTACTTTTACTTCTATGGGAGGATGATATTTAAAACACTTCTACTTAGGGAGATAACATGAGTAGCAAAAGATTCACAGAAAGAAGCTACTATCTCAGAGTCAAGTCCATATTTAGTGCTAAATTTACGGAAAACATCAGTATCCATAAAAGATTTAACACAACCAAACTTAGGTGTCATACCTGACTCCTTACCTTCGTCGAGATCCCAATCTTCAGAGTTGCATTTAATTCTTTCCAATAAATCCCATTTGAATTCAATAGTCTTCATCATACAAGAGCCATCACAAGAAGTATCGAGCATGGTGCGATTGTTGTTAGAAAGCCGAGCATAAATTTTTTGGATAATCATTTCTCTTGAGAGCTCATGACTGGGGCATGAATATAACATTTATTTAAGCCTCCCCCAAGCTTGAGCGATACTTTCTCCTTCGCGAGGCCAAAAATTATATATATAATTGCGATCACGATGAACAAGATGCATAGGATAAAACTTCTAATGAAATTCCAATTTCAATTGTTTGTAGTTCCATGATCCCATATCATCACATAGCCTATACCATGTCAATGCATCTCCCTTCAAAGATATAGGGAAGACCTTCTTCTTGATAACATCATCGGGCATACCTGCAAGCTTAAATAATCCACAAATTTCATCCACATATATTAGGTGCTCATCAGGATGTAATGTTTCATCTCCTGCAAAAGGATTAGCTAGCAGTTTTTCTATCATACCCGAAGGAATTTCAAAGTAGACATTTTCATTTTCAGTAGGTTTAGTAGGTTGAGGAGCAACTCTTTGCTCTACTGGTCGAGGTGAAGATACCCCGAACAAGCCCCTTAAAGGATTACTTTCCATAATAACAAGTGACAGTAAATTTCAGCACACCATATAAATTTTTCCTTACCAAATTCCACCTACCAAAGGCACTTCACTCCCCGGCAACGGCGCCAGAAAAAAGTCTTGATGACCCATAAGTATAGGGGATCTATCGTAGTCCTTTCGATAAGTAAGAGTGTTGAACCCAACGAGGAGCAGAAGGAAATGATAAGCGATTTTCAGCAAGGTATTCTCTGCAAGCACTGAAATTATAGGTAATAGATAGTTTTGTGATAGGATAATTTGTAACAAGCAGCAAGTAACAAAAATAAATAAAGTGAAGCAAGGTGGCCCAATCCTTTTTGTAGCAAAGGACAAGCCTGAACAAACTCTTAGATAGAAGAAAGCGCCCCCGAGGACACATGGGAATTATCATCAAGCTAGTTTTCATCACGTTCATATGATTCACGTTCGGTAATTTGATAATTTGATATGTGGGTGGACCGGTGCTTGGGTACTATCCTTACTTGGACAAGTATCCCACTTATGATTAACCCCCATTGCAAGCATCCGCAACTACAACAAAAGTATTAAGGTAAACCTAACCATAACATGAAACATATGGATCCAAATCAGCCCCTTACGAAGCAATGCATAAACTAGGGTTTAAGCTTCTGTCACTCTAGCAACCCATCATCTACTTATTACTTCCCAATTCCTTCCTCTAGGCCCAAATAATGGTGAAGTGTCATGTAGTCGACGTTCACATAACACCACTAGAGGAGAGACAACATACATCTCACCAAAATATCAAACGAATACCAAATTCACATGACGTAACTACTCACAAAGCATATTCATGTTCATAATCAGAGGGGTATTAATATGCATATAGGATCTGAACATATGATCTTCCACCAAATAAACCAACTAGCATCAACTACGAGGAGTAATCAAGACTACTAGCAACCTACATGTACCAATCCCAGACTTAGAGACAAGAATTGGATACAAGAGATGAACTAGGGTTTCAGAGGAGATGGTGCTGGTGAAGATGTTGATGGAGATTGGCCCCCTCCCTATGAGAGGAGCGTTGGTGATGATGATGGCGATGATTTCCTCCTCCCGGAGGGAAGTGTCCCCGGCAGAACAGCTCCCCCGGAGCCCTAGATTGGTTCCGTCAAGGTTTGGCCTCATGGCGGCGGAGTCTCATCCCGAAAGCTTTCTTATGATTTTTCTTCGGACGAAATACTTCATATAGCAGAAGATGGGCACCGGAGGGCTGAGGGAGTCCTGGATTAGGGGGTCTCCAGATAGCCAGACTATATCTTTCGTCCGGACTGTTGGACTATGAAGATACAAGATTAAAGACTTCATCTCGTGTCCGGATGGGACTCTACTTGGCGTGGAAGGCAAGCTAGGCAATACGGATATGGATATCTCCTCCTTTGTAACCGACCTTGTGTAACCCTAACCCTCTTCGGTGTCTATATAAACCGAAGGGTTTTAGTCCATAGGACAACAATCACAACATACAATCATACCATAGGCTAGCTTCTAGGGTTTAGCCTCTCTGATCTCATGGTAGATCTACTCTTGTACTACCCATATCATCAATATTAATCAAGAAGGACGTAGGGTTTTACCTCCATCAAGAGGGCCTGAACCTGGGTAAAACATTGTGTCCCCTGCCTCCTGTTACCATCCGCCTTAGACACACAGTTCGGGACCCCCTACCCGAGATCCGCCGATTTTGACACCGACATTGGTGCTTTCATTGAGAGTTCCTCTGTGCCGTCGCCAGAAGGAAGGATGTCTCGTCTCGTCTTTAAATACGGTACTACTGTTGGGGGAGCTTTGGCTGTCGGCCAAACTCTCCGGCTAGGTGGGTTCATTATGACCGCCTGTTCGGCCGCCGCGCCAACGATGAATTCTCGGGTCATCGAAAACTGCTTCCACGTAAAATCGGCGGTCGCCAAATAGATGGATCCAATGGATCTCTTCTCCTTAAACGAGCTCTTGGATCGCATCGCCTCCTTGGGAGTCGCTACGGACTATGATCGGATTGGGCTTAAACCCGATCAAAGAGAGATTAACTCTCCACCGGTCACCCATCATATTGTAGTGGTGGAGGAACAATGCGGCGACCTTTGCTCTATCCTGAGGACCAACTATGTCCGGATTCTCGAGCTCTCTGAGCCAGACGCCCGTTCGCGGGAGGACAACATCCAATCCCTGAACTTAGAGTCAGACAGCGGACCAGGATTAGCGGGTAACATCCCGGAACCGGAACTTCCAAAATTGGAAACTCCTCGGCCCCTGGATCCCAGATCGGGTAGGGGTTTGGATTCAATTCCACCCACCCACCCAAACACAAGCGACCTTTCCCATATTAGGCAAGAGCCCCAGGAAACATTACATCATTACTGGGCCAGATTCCTCCTTGCGATGAACACGGTTAAGGACTGTCGCGAGGAAGACGCAATCTTATTTTTCTGCAATAATTGCACGGACAAGGGAATCCTTAACGCCATAAATTGCCGTGAGATAACACGCTTCGCTGACTTGGCATCCATAGTACGAAAGTACTGTGCGATGGAAAGTGCCGGGAAAATCGAAACAAACTTTTGGGATAATCCGGCCCTAAACACAAACCCAGTCCGAAATAAAAGGGTGCATTATCACAATACACCCGGGTTAACTACCAAAAAGCAAAAACCCTCTACAGGGCAAGGAACCGTTGAAAGGATCGATATGGTTGACTAGAGGGGGGGTGAATAGGCAACTACCAATTTTTAATTTTCTTTACCAAATTAAACTTTGCATCAAAGTAAGTTGTCTAGATGTGCAACTAGGTGAGCAACCTATATGATGCAATAACAACAAGCATACAAGCAAGCAAGGGAAGAAACACTAAAGAGCTTGCACAAGTAAAGGTAAGAGATAACCAAGAGTGGATCCGGTGAAGACGAGGATGTGTTACCGAAGTTCCTTCCTTTTGAGGGGAAGTACGTCTCCGTTGGAGTGGTGTGGAGGCACAATGCTCCCCAAGAAGCCACTAGGGCCATCGTATTCTCCTCACGCCCTCACACAATGGGAGATGCCGTGATTCCACTATTGGTGCCCTTGAAGGCGGCGACCGAACCTTTACAAACAAGGTTGGGGCAATCTCCACAACTTAATCATAGGCTCCCAACAAGACCACGAAGCTTCACCACAATGGACTATGGCTCCGTGGTGACCTCAACCGTCTAGGGTGCTCAAACACCCAAGAGTAACAAGATCCGCTAGGGATGAGTGGGGGAATCGAAAATTTCTTGGTGGAAGTGTAGATCGGGGCCTTCTCAACCGCTCCCGAGAAAATCAACAAGTTTGATTGGCTAGAGAGATAGATCGGGCGAAAATGGAGCTTGGA